>NC_068370.1:29712394-29882394 GCF_020536995.1 Dreissena polymorpha
CTTGAAATAGCAACCTAGTGTGTTTCATTAACACTTCAAGGCAAATTGAAATCATTTTTTCACAATTGTTATTTATATATACATGTTTTTTGTTTTCAAACCATCATTTTCAAAAAAATATATTACATGTCTACAACTCAATAAACAAACATGTTCTATGTATTAGTCTTGGCCTTAATTTGTTTAGGCCCTAGCTCAGATGGGCTACCAGTTTGGGAAATTTCACTAGCGAATCAAATTTAACTAGCTCAAATCAACTTTAACTAGCCCAAATCAACTTTAACTAGTTGAAACTTATCAAAAAGATTGACCAACAAAAATTTTCAATAGCATCTACTCAATGAGTGCCCAGGGAAATAAGCCTATTCAGTATTTAATAAGTGTACCTATGTCGGACATATTGTTTAGTTCGGAAACGAAAAAACACTTGACTGATCAGGCTGCTGGCTTGAATTCAAGTGTGTTATGTCCAAGACTGATTTTTAAGTAAATGTACATGAAACAACTCAGGTTTGAATCAATTCATATTTAAACTGGCAACATTTAGAAGGTCATTCCTTTTCATAAGTGAGTGTTCAATCCCATACAGCTAGCTGCTGTGGGTGTTTCAGTACCACCTCCTGGTTTTACAAAAGTAGAAAGACACATGAAAACATGGACTGATAAATTAAAATATATTGAAGAATACTTTGTTTATGAGATATTAAACCTGAATGCTGTAAAATGACAGGACTCGGCAGATTAAGATTTCAGGGGTAAAACTGCTGAGGTACTGAGAAAGTGTTTGTGCAAACTAGTTTAATACTAGTTATATACAGTGTGATGTAATGAAATTTGTTCTATATAAAATATATTATTAGTTTAATAGCTTTCTGGTAAACATTTGCACCAAAAGGGATGCAAGGCAGGGGTCAATAATGTGCAGAGAGTCAAAAGTAAGAAATTGCAAACAGCCTGCATCACAAGACAGGGATTCTGCTTCATTGAAATCCGTGTTGAATTTTTCGGTGTAGCTGTTTAAACACAGCATTTCACCTTAAATGACCTTTTACGTAATGCCAGCAGGCCTGAATGATAATCACTTTATTTATTCCATTGGCTGATTGGAGCATAATCACCAGAAACATTGGCAAACATCACCACTTCTTTGTAGTATAGGATGTAACACTGTCAGTGTTGGAATGCGGGCACACATTTGGCCCAGTTACAATTAAGGATTACCCACAAATTCCATCCCCAAGACTGCCAGGGTCAGAGCTGAACCAGTAATCATGAGGGGAAGACAGAATGTACTATTAATAAATGCCTTTGTGATGTAACAAATAATGGGTAAAGAAATAGTAGTGTCCATGATATGAGGGAAATTGGTTAAATTATCTAGCCACTCATGTCTGACATATACACACTAAAATAGACTACAGACATTTGCCAATTTTCCATAAATAACACAGTGTGACTATCACAAAGTATTGTGGTTTGATGTTCCATTTTCAAGATACAATTGATTGTTATAGGCTTGTGTCATGTGAAAATGGGTCTTATGAAAAATGCTGCACGCGTTGCTCCAGCCCAGCCTGCGCATCCGTCCTTTTTTATAGCGGAAAGTGTAGCCCCTTACCAGACCAAGCAAGTGAATATGCCAATTAAGATTTTCGCATGATGTGAATCTAACAGTTTTATTTGAATGTGTTGAAAAAAACTTCGTCTTAATCAAATTTCACATACCATATGTTTTGATGAAGATGAAATATTTTCATAATAATCCATTTGAGGAAACATATCATGCGATCTCACATAGTAAAATTTGTATTTACCAACACTTTTATGTAATTTAATATATGTGAACTTCATAACAAACAATTTTAATGTGGTGTATGTGCGAGTGTTAAGTAGAAAAAGATTACACAACAAAACTTAATCATCCGTTTTTAATTTATTAACTTAGAAATGTTAAATTTCTACTTTCATTTTAAAGTCAGGATTTTTGCCCAACATCTTTTTATAAGATATTTCTTGTTGAAGTTGAGTGACCTATGAATGCCCTCAATAAAAGGGGAGATAACAAGGTTTATTGTGGTGTGGTGTTACTTCAGGTAAAAATGCAGCATAGGTAATCAAGAATTTCTAAGAATAAATAAAAAATAGTTTTCTCTCTCAAAGATTTCCGAGCATTTGTCATCAACCAGGAACATGTTTCTGTACACAAGTCTCTTTGACATATAGGAAGCATTGAGTCAGGAAATTAGCCCTATCTGAAATGGCAGAGGAAACAAACTTCATTTAACCAGACAAAGGAACCAAGTGATTTATAGGAGAGCACCACACAATTAATCTCCATGCAAACAAATGCAAAAGGAATTAAATAATACAGTTCAATGTTTAGAGTACATTCAATTAAATTGATCACATGTGTCATTGAATGCGTTTGATAGTTAGAGTGGTAACATTAAGTTTTGGAATAGACAAAACCGGCAGATAGGCCAAAGAGACTTCTTCAAAGCGCTGTAATGACATCTGGGGTAAAATGTATTAGTTTAAACCTATTTATTTTAGTTCAATTGCATCCAAAGTCTCATGCTTTTTTAAACACTCTCGAGTCCGTTTCCTGGGCATAGAACCAGTACTTGGTGTCTTTGGGGGAGATCTAAAGAACGCTCCCACTGTGGCGATCGAACCCGTGACCTCACGATTGCTAGGCAGACAGTCAACACCATGTCCATTACATCATGCGCAATGTGTATAATATATTGGTGTAATATATTATGGAGCATCAATATAAACAAGAGATTGCCAAGCAATATGGTCAGTTCCGGTGAAAGTCTACCATTGTCAGAATATTTAAAAAATATATATATTTGTTGCCATAGCAACCATAATTATTGATGTAGGAACAAAATGAAATGATGTGCATAATCTCCATATTGCCATCAATCCATTTTTTAAGTTTCATGAAAAATATAAAGAACTTTTAAAGTTATCGCAGGATCCAAAAACGTGTGACAGACAGACTGATGGACAGACTGACATAGCGCAAACCATAAGTCCCCTCCGGTTTCACCAGTACGGGCAACAAGAGGGAATATAGACCTTATAAGGCTCACCTGAGACATGTAGAAACTAACCTATGGTGTGTATTTTTTGTGATGTTTGTGAAATAACTGTGGTTTTTATCTAGTTTTTTTTACTCTGTTTGCCACACACTTAACAGGTCTGAGATACTATTAAAAATAAAAAAAATACAATAAACTTTTTTTTTAAATAAGTAACCCTTGTGTGGGACCAATTTGACCCCACAGTCATGATTTGAACAAACTTTTTAGAGGACCAACTTGCAATTTCACATGCAAAATATTAAAATTTAAACCTTGCTGTTTCAAGGAAATAGATATTTTCATTATTTTCCATATAAGTATCTATCAATATTGTGACCCTGAGGCTATGTTAGTTTTTATCCCAGGGGCATGATTTGACCAACCTTAGAAGAGGAAAACAATATGATGCTACACACCACGCTAAATGCAAAATAACAAACCTTTTGGTCTTGCTGTTTTAAATAATATACAAATTAAGATTTTCTCTATAGACATATACAAGAACAAGAGATGTGTTTGTCAGAAACACAATGCCCCCTTTTGCGCTGCTCTGAAGCCATATTTGATCTTTGACCTTGAAGGATGACCTTGGCCTTTCATAACTCAAAATGTGCAGCTCCATGACAGACACATGCACGCTAAACATCAAGTTGCTATCTGAAGCGACATAGAAGTTATGAGCATTTTTCGAAAAAAAAACTAAATGTGAAACCTAAATGCAAAGTGTGATGGAAAGACAGACAGACGGACGGACGGTCTGATCACTATATGCGCTCCTTCGGGGGCATAAAAACAAGTGAAACCTGGTGATGGGCCTAATTCAACCCAGAGTCATGATTTGAAAAAAAGCTTTGTAGACAACCACTATACGATGTTAAATACGAGATATCAAACTCCTGACCCCAGTGGTTTTAGAGGTGAAGATTTGTAAAGTTATATACTATATAAGTCTTTATAATCTTTTGACCCTTGCACATTGCGAGTTTTCACCAAAGGGGCATGATTAAAAAACACAGTTGGTAGAAGACCATCATACAAAATACCAAACATCTCCGCCTTGAGGTTTCAAAAAAGAAGATTGTTTATTTTTTATAACATTGTTTATTTTTTATAACATACTCATACGAAAAACAAGTATAGCTCAAGCTGAGGCCAATTCTGACCCCATGAAGGACATGATTTGAACATTGTTTGTAAAGGACCACCATACAATGTCACACAGTAAATATTAAACCTAGATATTTGCAGTTTCATAGATGAGATTCTAAATCTTATTCACAGTATAAGTCTATATACATGTACATCATGTGACTCCTGGGGCCTAGCCAGTTTTTACATCAAGGGCATATTTAGATCAAACTTAGAGGGGCACTAGATAATGTTACACACCAAATATTTAAGCCCTGACCATTGTGGCTTTTGAAAACAGAAGTTTTCTTTTTTTCAAATCTTTTTTTAGCTCAGGTGACCTACATGTGCAACAGACTGGATAAGCTTCACCAAGTTTGAAAGATGGTTCATTCCTGTGAAGTTTTCTTAAAATGTGTCAAGGTGTTTTGATGGAGAAATTGTTAGAAAAATAGTTAACAGGCGCATCTCATGCATCTTAATGCAAAAATGCATATTATTTTAGAATATTCTTCCACAAAAACTGCATTTTATTTAAGAAAAATTCTTTTTGAAAACCGCATTTAAATATAGAAAAATTCATTCATGAAAACTGCTTTTCGAACTTGATTCATACTTGAAAATTCAAATTTATATTAGAAATTTATCCTTGAACAATGGACAAAATTGTCACAAAACCAGGTTATCAATTTGAAAAAAAAAGTCTGATAAAGGGAGACAACTCAAACTGAACTGAATGTTTATAATTAACACCCTTTGTTTCAAAATAAATATATTTATAGCCGTGGCAACCTTTGGAGATATTGACGTAATTCTTTTGTGCGACACACTGTCCAATGATGGTAAACAAATGTGCCAAATGATTTTAAAGTCTCACGATGAATGACATAGATATGGCCCGGACAAGCTCATTTATGGCCATTTTTGCCCTTGAACTCAAAGTTCGACCTTGACCTTGGAGATATCGACGTAATTCTTTTGCGCGACACACTGTCCAATGATGGTGACCAAATGTGCCAAATGATTTTAAAATCTCACAATGAACGACAAAGTTATGGCCCGGACAAGCTTGTTCTGCCCGCCCGCCAGCCCACCGGCTCGCCCGCCCGCCGACATTCGCCAATCAAATAATCATTTTTTTGCTTCGGAAAACCTGGTTAAAAATGCATTTTATTTTAGAAACATTATCATTGTGATAGCTGCATGTTGTTTTCACAACTTGGTACATGCAAACACCTCTGAGCGTCCTTACTTGTACAAGACATTCCGTTGTTGTCCAGCTTGTAGCCATGGTAACATTCACAGGCGTAGCCACCATGGTCGATGTCACGGCACTTCTGTTCACAGAACTTGTGGCTACAGTCACCTAAAATTATCAAATGTCATAATTTTTTTTTGTTAATTCCTATGTAAATGTTATATTTATATTTTGTACTGAAATATTGTATTTCACAGCTTATTATGTATCACAGACATTGTAACAGACCTAATTTGAAACTGGTGTATTTTATTTGAATTTCTTTTGATCCAATGAAAACGTACCAAAGACATTAAATTCTCTGTTCTTACTTTCATTATATTATGCTAACAGCATATCATGCTGTATGTTTTCACTTAGTATAGTTCCCAAATCTACTAATAAGCATACATTTATAAAATTCTTAACAATTGAATCAATTATTAAGTAAGAAATGTGTAAGTAGTTTAGTTAACATGAAGCCCTGTCAATGGAAAAGAAATTCAAGACTACATGCCTTTACACTGTCTTAATGCCTGTCTTACCAACAATATGCAATATTGATTCTTTTATTAAATAATCAACATTCCATATCTTTGGACGTATAATACAGAAACTCTGCACCGATGCGCAGGAATGTCTCTGCAAATATGCTTGTCGCATGATAAATAATTGACTAAGGTATCAGATTAACTGACAACAAATCTTCTTATCCTTTCAGGCTCCAAACGAAGAGGCTTGCTAACAACTCTGTTCTCCTGAGTTATCAAGGCTTTGAAAGAAGATCCATAAGGCTATAAAAGACAACTGATCAAGCTTTTAGCATTGGCAGTTCATCCATGAGCTTTCAATTAATCCAATAGAGACAGCCCATAGCTTATTCTGCTAATAGTTTAAAAGGCACTTGACAGTGCTGGATATATGCCTTCCATCATAAAATGAATCGGTTCTGCCAAGTATTGCCCTGTTTGTAAGTGGCAATAATAAATATGATACTACACTAGAAATATAACAATGAAGAAGCTCCATTTAGAATACATTGTAATAGCACAATTAATGGGATTTCTTTAAATATATGTCTTGAAGTTTGCCATACAATATCTTACAGATTTTAGCAGAGGTTTTAAATGTTAATTAATTAAAAAATAAGACAGAAAGAAAAACAGATAAAATACACACAAATATGTGAATAAGGTTTATGCTGATGCCTTCACAACACAGCCATATATCAAGTAATTATTATCTCTGTAATATTTGTTATGAATCTTCTGTATGATAATTAAGTTTTAACTAACTATAGGTGATTAAAACTATAATGCATACATATTAATCTTACATAAGTTATGCTTTACACATAATAAATGTATACGCTCAGTTAAATGCAGCAACAAATGTGATATTGGGTGACGTCTTTTTTCCGCCTGATATGGCTTCTGATCCAAGAAAATAGGCCAACACTATCGAGAGACTCAAGACAATATTGCTAATTACTGAAATAAATTGCTATCATATTAAAAAAAAAATCTTTGAGCACGTAATTTTGTACTGTAACAAGTACATTTCAGGCAATTCCCAAGAAATGCCTGTCGTTCATTTGAACAAGTTGTATCTCAGTAAAACTTTAACAACAAACTCTTGGATTATTCTTGCATTATTATCACAAATAAATTTTATTTAGAACAGAATTTACAAACTTATATCATATAGTGATTATTAAAAAAAGCAGACCTTGAATTAAACAACACATTTCTAATTTGATAATGAAGAACAAATTGGGACCAAAAAGTACTTACAATTGCATGAACAATTTTTTTAATAATCTACTATAACATATTGTGTAAATAGCGTAAAACAAACATAATTGTTGCACCATGGCAAGAATAGATACTTCAGACTTATAAATCACAGGCATTCAATCAGTGATGTTGATGACAATATCTGTTCCTGGCAATTGCATTGGTTAAAATTCCAACAAGCTTTCTGCTAACAAAACGTATGCATCAGAGGTCAGCCTAGATTCAAATTTAAGGAAGATGCACTTCTCTCTTGACAGGAAATTAGGGAAAAGTCAGGACGGATCAAGGCGAAGCGACATTTGATACCTTTTAGAAGTACTTCATATGTGTATTATTTATCCCATGAATACAAATAAAATAATCTTTAGTGTTTTTATTGTTTATTGTTGCCATGACCCATGGAAATATACCCATGAAGAGCCCTCACCCACCTAAAGCCCTTACTTATTATACTTTTGATTTTAGTTTTTCCAATTGCAATTTCTGGTGAATACAATTCGAACTAGAAATGGCGCGGCAGAGGCCAACGCGTATCCCCACGCCGCATGTTTGACCCAGGGGTGGCCCCAGGATTGGTAATGGGGCCATGCATAGTTGAGATTGACTGTATTGTCATAAGAGATGTTCAGTATCAGAAGTAAATCTGTGTAATAATGGAGAAATTAATGTAAAATAATATAAAACAAGAGATGTGTTTGTCAGGAACACAATGCCCCCTACTGCGCCGCTTTGATTTATTTAAAAAAAAATTATATCATTGGGCAGGTTCATTAATTACCTCCCTTTAAAGCTTATTACTTCCATTGGATTTGTTTTTTTTTTTTTACCTTTGACCTTGAAGGATGACCTTGACCTTTCATCACTCAAAATGTGCAGCTCCATGAGAAACACATGCATGCCAAATATCAAGTTGCTATCTTCAATATTGCAAAAGTTATGGCCAATGTTAAAGTACATAAAATAAAAAAAAATAAAAGAAAATCTCTGACCTGGCCCCACCCCAACCCCCATAACTTTTGATCCAGTGGTCAGATCAAAATTCTTAATAGTGCAGGGTTGCACATATGCTCATAGCTACCATGTGTGTAAGTTTCAAGGTTCTAGTGCTTACAGTGTAGGAGGAGATAGTGGCCAGGATGGACCGACGGACGGATGGAGATAACCACAATTTTAATAAACCACACTTTCCGTATCACCGCATGTGTATTCATCATTCTAGTATTTCTAAAAAGAAC
Organism: Dreissena polymorpha; assembly: GCF_020536995.1. Taxonomy (NCBI): domain Eukaryota; kingdom Metazoa; phylum Mollusca; class Bivalvia; order Myida; family Dreissenidae; genus Dreissena; species Dreissena polymorpha. The sequence continues at coordinate 29,720,883 of NC_068370.1, forward strand.
TTCTAAAATTAATTATAATCGACGAAAAATACAGTATCCAAAAACAACAGTCCGAAAAAGTGTACTTGTTTTGCACATTAAATAAAATGTGCATATCGTTTGAATGCAGAAAATGAAAACTAGTAACCTAGCAAACACGTTATAGACATACAATTTGCTTGACATATTGCTTTACAATAGCATTGTTTCTGATAAAAAAAAACAAATCAATCATCACATTTTAATTTCAATTGATAATTGGCAGAAAGGTGTTACATTATTGACATTGCACTAATTGATTATCATTCTTTTAATTTTAGTCAAGATTGATAGTGGGTAGAAAGGTGTAAAGTGAAGCTTAGAAATAATTTATTAATTGATAAGCTTCTTTTCATTTGTTTATCTTTTAATACGAATTTTGCCATCGGCCGCTATATTGTAGGCAGTCACGGCAATATCAAGTCCAAATGATTTATTCCAATTATAGCACTTTTGCAATGCCAAAAATTATCTTTATCATGTATACATCAAATAATGTCACAGTGCGCAAGTTAAAATTCATCACCTCACTGTAATTCCAAACAAGTGTTTTCGTTGAAATTAGCTGGCAATGGCATATGCATTTGTAAAATAAATACGCGTTCTGTTCATTGCTATCATATATATCCTTGCAATTGGATTGTATTAAAATTCGGACCCTAAATTCAAGATTATGCAGTATTATGTTAAGAGCTGTAAAGATTCACCAATCATTCGATTCGATTCGATTTCGATATCAAATGGTGCGATTCGATTATTTTCGATTTGATTCAAATTAAACTATTTGCTGCTTATTTTGCAAACTTTTTTAATTTTGGTTTGTCAAGGGCATGAATTAATATGTTTGGTATTTGTTATTAACTAATTATGTTGTACATTTAAAGTGTTCAATTTTTAAAATAAAATTACAAACGCAAAATTGTTTCATAAGTAATATATATTTATTGAACAAAACTTCCTGTTGAGTAATTCTTAAAAAACATAAAATGCACAAAGTATCACATGTGTATAACAGAAAAAAAAACATGTAAGTATATAAACAACTTCCAGTAAACTTCTTTACAGAATGCACAAAATTTAGTATTACGTCAACAAAACACGTTTTGCAAGTTGCCTAAGTTGCATCAGTACCTTCGCGAAATCCGAAATGTTCTCATACTTTTGATTTTAATTTTGATGGTGCGTCTTTCAACGTGGTTGAAAAGCCATTTTACCGGCTAATGTAATGCTCAGCATGTTATTCATTGGATGCCATATAGGCTATTGACCAATCACAGGACGTATTACAAATGGCAAGAAAGTTTTGACGACGGATTTAGAGAGTAAGGTTTAAAATGCGGATCAATCGGGATTGCAGTGAATCGAATCGAAATTGGCCGTATTGGTATCAAAATCGCATCGGCGGCGTTGAACCGGTTTTTTGATGCATCGAACCAAATCGTTACAGCTCTAATTATGTTGACATTTTTCGAGTAATTTTCGAGTTTGAAATATATATTGGAAATGTACCAAATTTTAGCCTGTACAATAAATGGTTGTTTATTTTCAATTACTAGACTGTAACTTTCATTACCGCTGTTTGGCTAAAAATGACGCGACAATGTGATATTTTGTACCAATGATTATTGTTGTAAAGTTTTATTGCACATAGAGAGTGCTTAACTTTATAAGATCTTGAAAAGAACAAGAAACTGTCGTAGACGGGTGATGCTCCCCAAAGTGTTTTTTTGTCACAATATTGCACTATATATTCAGATAAAAGGAAATGTCTTGAGGGGCAAAACTTTGGACAAAATAATACGATGGATGGTTTAGCAACTTAAAAATTTCAAAGGGCCATAACTCTCTAAATAAATCATCTAACCAGAACCCACTAATAACATGCACATCTCCTCAAGGTAGTTGAGCTTCCCATAAAGCTTCATTGTATTCCAGTCAGTAGTTGGGGAGAAATAGCCCGGACAAGAAATGCACTATATATAAAGTTTATAGAAATTTTCAAAGGGCTATAACTCTGTGAAAAATCATCCGACCATAACCGGCTGATAATATGCACATCTTCTGTTGGTAGTGAAGCTTCCCATTAAGTTTCATTGAATTCCCGTGATAAGTTGCTGAGAAATAGCTTGGACAAGAATTGCACTATACGTACAATGGAAAATTTCAAAGGGCCACAACTCTGTGAAAAAATATCCGACCATAACCGGCTGATAATATGCACATCTCCTGTTGGTAGTGAAGCTTCCCATAAAGTTTCATTGAATTCCGGTCATTAGTTGCTGAGAAATAGCCCGGACAAAAATTGCACTATATGTACAGTTAATTGAAATTTCAAAGGGCCATAACTTTGTGAAAAATCATCCGACCAGAACCGGCTGATAATATGCACATCTCCTCTTGGTAGTGAAGCTTCCCATAAAGTTTAATTGAATTCCGGTCATTAGTTGCTGAGAATAGCCCGGACAAAAATTGTGCACGGACGGACGGATGGACACGCTGACACACGGACGGACGAAGCGGCAAATATATGCTACCCCCAAAAAATTTTGGGGGGAGCATAAAAACATTTAGAAGTGGAATCACGCACATCACCAATATACAACTAATCATATAACTATTAAATTAATGTTGAAAACAACACAAAAATAGCAAAAGTTAAAAAAATATGTACATGTGTACGCTTATGGTGTTATTTGTTTACAATAACTGATCATTGGAAACATTGGAACGTTTTCTTCTGTACGGTACAAATTAAATAACAAGTAGGCGCAATGCGTGATAATTATCTTCTAAAATAAAAGAAGTCCCCGGAAAGTGCGAAAAGTAGGTAAACAATAAAAATACAAAACTCTTTACTCAATACCAATCAATGAACCGGCCTGAACTTCAAAGCTTATCAGTTTTAGTTATTATTCTTTAATTGTTTAATTTACACAGGATGAGAGCATATGCTTCATGAAGATTCAGAAGACCAATTATGTGGTATGTTATCACAGATCTGATTGGAGAGTCAGCAATCTATTAGCTAATCAGCAATATTAACAATGAGGCGCTGTATTGGCGAATCTGATTGAACCAGGTCAGTTACAGCGGGCAGAGTATTTAGACTCACCAGCGACATTGACAGGTATCTTGCACTTGAATATCCTATGCTAAGTCGCTACCTACTGGGAACATGCACTTGTTATCTATAGTTTGCAATGGATTTACTCCAAAATGAGGGCAAAGTTTGTTCTCTCTGCTGTTTTAAAAAAGCAAAGATTACTCCCGTGGGCAAAATTTTCACCTCAGTCGCTTTGTCGGTCGACCCCTGTGCATACAGTTGCGTTAATAAAAGACAGAAAAAAAACACAGATATTATTTTGAGAACATCAGTTTGTTATTTAGAAAACATGGGTGTGCCATGATAAATAAATGACTTTCACAAATACAATTTTAGAACATATAAAATTTTAAATTGAAAAAAAAAGTACCAAAACATGAAAATAGAGAGTCTGGAAACAGAAAAGAACAGAAATTCTGTAAATTATTTTAAATATGCATCATCACGCAGCTGTACCATTGCTCCACACAAGAAAGGCGTGTTAAACCTTCATTACAAAAGCCTGACAACTTGTGATAAGTTTTCCTCACTGACAATTCCAGAATAGTCCAATCTCCTCATCAATGTGTCATTATGAGACCAATGACAAAGTTGGGTTCCAGGCTTTTGGTGCATTTTAAGTTGCCAGTGATTTTGTCCATGAAAATGAAGCCTCTTACCAGAGTTGTTCCCAATTGCAAAGAGACAAAAAAAGGCTGTTTCCCCAATGGCAAATAGAAACATTTTTTCCCAACATTGTACCAAAATTCCCCCAAAAATATGCCAAACTTTTCCAATAAACTTAATAATTGGTTTATTATAAAGCGATTTAATTCCCTAGCACTTTATAATATATATTTTAGAAAGCAGTTAAACATGCACATATAAACAATTGGTATACTGTTATTAATAACCATATTAATTATGTTTATTTTTTTTTTAATTTCATGCTCTATCACGCTTTTGCTGCCTTAATCTCTTGTATCAGGAATGTCCACTTCAACACAGAACCCTTCACAATGACTTATTTTGAATAAACTTATGTAGTATCATTCAAGTTAATGGGATGAGCGTAATGAAATTCAAAACATCTTTGTTGATAGATCAAATGATGGAAAGACTATTTTTTATGATTCAGGAATATAGCATGCAAAAAGGTTAAATAAAAACCAACTAAAAGCATCCAAAGGTATGTTTATATATTTTCATGATTGTTGTTGAAATCAAATTTTAAATATCAACATAGTGAGGTCCGATAACAATTTTAAACCTAATATTACCATTTCATTGGCCTTTTCATTTCCATCACCAAAAGAAAATCCGCTTTCATTTAAATTGGACATCCTTGCATGCCAAATTGGAATCAGGTATTTTGTATTTCACAAGTAGCAGCACATATCTCATTAAGTTGGAATTAGCATAGGTAAGTGTTGGCTTGTACAATTGGATGTAGCTCTTCCATTTAATGCATCCAATTAGTCCTGCTATTCAGAATGCTGATGACGGCTTTATGCCTCATGATTGCTATTTGAAAACAGTAGTAAATAAATTACGAAAAAGCTGAGGGTGATGCAGGACACAAGCCATGCTAAAAGCATTAAAAATGTTACTGTTAAATACGTATCTAAGTGGTAAAGGGTTAAATACGTATCTAAGTGATAAACGGCTAACGTATCTAAGTGGTAAAAAGGTTAAATATGTATCTAAGTGGTAAAAGGTTAAATACATATCTACGTGGTGAAGGGTTAAATACATATCTAAGTGGTAAAAGGTTAAATACATATATAAGTGGTAAAAGGTTTAATACATATCTAAGTGGTAAAAGGTTAAATACCTATCTAAGTGGTAAAGGGTTAAATATGTATCTAAATGGTAAAAGGTTAAATACGTATCTAAGTGGTAAAAAGGTTGAATATGTATCTAAGTGGTAAAAGGTTAAATACCTATATAAGTGGTAAAGGGTTAAATACATATCTAAGTGGTAAAAGGTTTAAGTGGTAAAAGGTTAAATACGTATCAAAGTGGTAAAAGGTTAAATACCTATCTAAATGGTAAAGGGTTAAATACGTATCTAAGTGGTAAAGGGTTAAATACGTATCTAAGTGGTTAAAGGTTAAATACATATCTAAGTGTTAAAAGGTTCCATACATATCTAAGTGGTAAAAGGTTAAATACTTATCTAAGTGGTTAAGGGTTAGATACGTTTTTAAGTGGTTAGGGTTAAAAATGTATCTAAGTGGTTAAAGGTTAAACACGTATCTAAGTGGTAAAGGGTTAAATATGTAACTAAGTGGTTAAAGGTTAAATACGTATCTAAGTTGTAAAGGGTTAAATACCTATCTTAGTGGTAAAAGGTTAAATACATATCTAAGTCGTACTGGATTAAATAAGTATCTAAGTGGTAAAGGGTTAAATCATTATTATTCCTCGGATATTAATTGTTGTTGATTTCATGTGTTGACTGATCCAATTATTGAACAAAAACGCATTGGAAAATGACCAATGCAAATTCATGTTTTTTACAAGGTTGGAAATCCACAAAACTTGAGATGGATTTTTTTTCAATATAAGTGGCATGCCTATGAATAAAAACAGGGGCTGTTTGTTAAACATGCATGCCCCCCATATGGGCTGTCAGTTGTAGTGGCAGCCATTGTGTGAATACGTTTTGTGTCACTGTGACCTTGACATTTGACCTAGTGACCTGAAAATCAATAGGGTCATTGAGTTATGATCAATGTCCCTATGAAGTTTCATGATCCTAGGCCTAATTATTATTGAGTTATCATCAGGAAACCATTTTACTGTTTCGGGTCACTGTGCACTTGACCTTTGACCTAGTGACCTGAAAATGAATAGGGGTCATCTGCCGGTCATGATCAATGAACCTATGAAGTTTCATGATCCTAGCCGTAAGCATTCTTGAGTTTTCATCCGGAAACCATTTTACTATTTCGAGTCACTGTGACATTGAACTTTGACCAAGTGACCTGAAAATCAATAGGGGTCATCTGCCAGTCATTATCAATGTACCTATCAAGTTTCATGATCCTAGGCATGAGCATTCTTGAATTATCATCCGGAAACCATTTTACTGTTTCGAGTAACTGTGACCTTGACCTTTGACTTAGTGACCTGACAATCAATAGGGGTCATCTGCCAGTCATGATCAATGTTCCTATGAAGTTTCATGATCCTAGGCTTAAGCATGAGTTATCATCCAGAAACCACGTTACTGTTTCAAGTCACTGTGACCTTGACCTTTGACCTAGTGACCTGAAAATTAAAAGAGGGGTCATCTGCCAGTCATGATCAATGTACCTATGAAGTTTCATGATCCTAGGCCTAAGCGTTCTTGAGCTATCATCCGGAAACCATCTGGTGGACGGACCGACCAACATGTGCAAAACAATATACCCCCTCTTCTTCGAAAAGGATATTACAGTATTTTTACCATGTCAGTCTGTTAAATTAACAACAAAGAATTACTTCAAAATAATTTAATTTAGCTTGATTGCATAGACATCTAAGGTTAATTTGAAACACTCTCAAGTCCATTTCCTGGGACAACAACCAGTCCTTAGTGTCTCCGGGGTAGACCTAAAGAACACTCCCACAGTGGGGTTCAAACCCGTGACATCCTGGTTGCCATGGCGACCTTAAGAATTAAGTGCTCAAGCCTCCGTTTGGTCACTGCCCTTATGTCTGCATCAACAATCCACTTAAATAATCTCATCTGATAAAGATTGGAGTGAATCTGCCTCAATGGGACCAGTTTGTTTGCAGTCTGAAGATTTATATTGAAAAAAGGGTGTTTGTTGAATTTTGGGTGCCAAGAAAACATGTGGTTTTCAATAAATATTCTTTCTTCCATCAAATTTTTATGAAAGTTTTTTATCCAAGGGTTTGTTGCTATGCCTACATTACATACATTTCACAATCCAGTAAAACAAAATGTTGTGATTATTCAGTGCTCCATGAGACAAAAATATGCTTCATTTTAAGAAACATATTCCCGTACATTTAATTAATTTATGTGTAATTCTATACATTATTTTACACTTTAAACAATAAAAAACATAATCACCTTATTACAAATTTTTACAGAGAAGGATGTCTTCAAACTCAATACAAAAGCATAGAAATTACGAAAATGTCACTCAGACTAGAAGACCATTAATCCTTTCGAAGGCATTGATAAATATCTTTCCCAATGATCTATGAGGCCATTATATTCAGTTATTATTATATAAGCTTTCCCATGATCCCAAGAAGTGACGTATCACTGTAGACAGGCTACTGTCTCATCTTCTAGGAGTTCATTATATCTTACAGTCTCATTTGTCACACAATCTTCAGGGGGGGGGGCATTGTGCAGACAAAACAAATGTGCTGAAAAACCAGTTTTCATATGTCCAAGCCTTTCAAGCTCATTAGTAAATAATCTCTGAAAAGCTTGTGTTTCCATTTCTAAGCCACTCACATCATACCTCAAGCTTTAGGAGTCTTAAATTCTGGAAAGCACTGACAGTTGAGTAAACAGTGACAACACTTTTCATGGCCATCACACCAGTGTCCGGCAATCTGAGTTCTGCAGCTTATCAGCATCCCCATCATGACCATGTCCATATATGGCATCACAAGATGACTGCCAACACCCCATAGCCATCAACCACAACCCCTCTGCATTTTGAAGTCTTCAGCACAATGGCATTTATACACAACATCACTGCAACCATGCAGTCTATTCTGTGCTAGTTTTAAAGTGATATTATGGGCATTTTTCACTTTCTGAAAAGAATTAACAGGTAAAGAGTTAGTTAAAATATGGTTACTGACCAATATCTGCAACTCATCTTGCTTCCAGTTGTTTATAAAAATAAATATTATATTCGATATTTTACGTGATTGGTGAGTCCTCTAAGCCGAAATGATCCATAAAACAAAATAGTGTCGTTGTGTCGTATGAAGGAATCTGCACTAAAACTAAATTTAGGTTCACATCGTACATGCCTGATCAGTTGTCAAACGAAAGAACGGTTGATATTCAAATGCATTTTTTTTCTCTCTTCGGGATATTGTTTGAGTATGTTGGCGATGCATTAACAAATATAAGTGAAAACACCAAAAATAAACAACGGTTGCCATAGACACCTATAAACTGTTAGATGCCCATAATATCACTTTAAAATTGAAATAATACCTGTATTCATCACAATTTTAACTTTGAAGCAATCTATTCAGAATTAAATTTAAATATTTAAATGTACAGCTTAAATATGGATTCTTTTTAAAATGGTAGCATAAAATCAGAAAAGCCATATGACAAGTAAAATATGCCAGTTTAGTTTACTTTACACTGGTGGTATTTTACCTGTAGAATATGAATTCTGAACAGAGTTAATAAAACACTAAAATAGTAACTTAAAAGATACATGTAACCAAAGTGATCAGAATGGTGAAGGCAGTATGGTCAACAAACTGGGCCAGCTGCATAGTACATAATTATTTTTGCTGTTCCTAATAATCCGTTGCATCTGAAACCATAGCAACCTCAGTGTAATTCTATGGTGTTCAAACCAAGAAACAGTTATCTGAGCATTTACTCTGAACATGTTCAAAAGTCACAGAAAGCCTAATTGGTGATTTTCTGCATTTTCACCTTGTCAAGTCCATGGTTAGTTTACCTTCCCCTGTGTTTTTTCTGCAGAAATAATGATATGACTCCATCCCTGGGTTATGGGTGACTGTTCATTAGGGATACTTCATAGTCTGACCATCTCATTTGTCTCAGAGCTGGAGGGGAGCAGTGGTGCTGCATCATTCCATTCATAGACATATTCAGCATCATGACACCAAGACAAGTGAAAATGTGAATTTTTTCCTCCCTATACAACACTAACAACCATACAGATTCATATAATTCAGGTCTTGTTTTCAGTGGTAGGCCCATCTGATAAATACATATTGCTTGTTATTCCCAGAAAAATCCCATTATTTTCCAATTTTTTCTCTAAGCAGGAAGATTACTTCACACTTTCCTGCTGAGATACCATGTTGATGCATTAATTTTTGTATTGTTTAATTTCTTAGAAAATGAAAATTAATTAAAGACCTTGCTTACCTTAGTCAAAATGTTAAAGGCTTCATTTCCAAACCTAATATAATGATGAAAATTCCAACAGTTATGTTCTTAATTTTGCCTGGATAAAAAATATCTTCCAAAAATATTATTTCAGTACAAAAATTGCCAAGCATCTTTTTGCTTTAACACAGCTATGATGCGTGGGATGACATCCTAGTAAAGCCAATTACTACTATCAATAAATCTATTCCCCATCTGTGTGTCAAATATAGAGTGACAAACTCCAATTTCTTCTCATGCAATGTTTCTTTAAGTGCATACACAACTCTAGCATGTGGAAGCTGAACTTTTTATGCTCCCAGTACTGGCATATAGCAGTTAAACTGTCAGTCTGTTTGTTTGTCTGTGTGTCTGTCCGAAAACTTTAACATTGGCCATAACTTTTGCAATATTGAAGATAGCAACTTAATATTTGGCATGTATGTGCATCTCATGAAGCTGCACATTTTGAGTGGTGAAAGGTCAAGGTCATCCTTCAAGGTCAAAATTCAAGATGTACAATCCAAGGGAAGTAATAAGCTTTAAAGGGGAGATAATTTCTTAACCTGCCAAATGATATATTGAAATTTTATTCCAAAGCGGCACTATAGGGGGCATTGTGTTTCTGACAAACACATCTCTTGTCTATGTTAGCGTTTCCGATCGCCAAAATCGCCAAAGGCGATTGAATCTTTCAGCTGGCGATTAAAGTTTAAAATGTGAATGAAAATGGTGATTGCAAAAACCCCTGATATTTCTCTATAAGTATATAATATTCCCTACTTTTAAAGAGAACTCGGTACCGATTTCCACATGTAATGGTCATAAAAGCTCCAGGTGGTAATAGATAGTCCACTGATAAGAGATAACCGGATGCCCTTATCGTATATTCAAGCCGCATAACACAGTCATGTATGCTGACAGATGCATCACGCGAAATTTTCGGGTAACTTTCCAGTCACTAAACTGTGATATTTAACGTCCAATCGGTTACGAGAATGTTTATGGAGGCGGAGTTATATAGCTATTATTATTTTTGATTGACGTCGGTCACAGAGTAAGCGTTTATCGCAGGTTTATTAACAATCACAGTTGTAGAATTAATACGTGATATAAAACCGGTAAATAAAGCAGTACATTAAAGGCGGTTTCGGGCATCATCATCACACCTATTTACCGTACTGTAAACAATCATTAATTATGAGAAGTTAATTGCAATTGGTGAGCAGTGTAAATTTACTTACGGCAAGTAAGTTGTGAAAAACAAAACCCGTTAATAATTTGATGCGGTAACAAATTAAATCCAGTGCATGTATATTTTATCATGTCTATTTGTAGAACTGATTTACACCGTTTTTCTACAGCCACGTGATAATAACTATTCACTATGCATTAATACCGGTATGCCACGAAGAACCTGTGTTATAAGAAAGAGCGCGAAATTATTGCTGTCGTCTTCAATGCAATGCAAGTTCTACGCATGCAAAGCATGCTTTTTTAAAAACAGACGATGTGTAACTAAATATAGCCTAGCCGCTCAGTACATGCAGTATTTAAGACTTACAAATTTACCGGTACGTTTGAATAAATTTTATATTGCAACTATGGAAAAATATGTTAATTCAAGAACACATTGCAGTAAATGTATTTTTCAAGAATCAAGAAGCACCAGACTACGGCAAAAATTATTGGGAGAAGCGCATAGGAGTTACGCAAGACCCACCCAATCAAAGACCGGGGCATATCTGAAAGTTCTAACAGTGTATACCGTTTATGCCAGTGCATGAAAATAAATATAAATGAAAAATAAAAAAAAACATGAAATTATTTGACAAATTAAAAAATTATTTATTTAAATGTGACTTCATTGATAATTTAATACAGTCATTATTGATACCTATAGATTCATGATGATTATGTCCTTCATTGAGCAAATAAGGTTATAATGTGGATCGTCATCGTAGTGCTGAAATTTGGCTACTAATTTTTTTTCCTTAGCGCCAACCTAGCTTGTTAGAATTATTTCCAAGAAAATTGTAATGACAATATTCATACACAAAATTCCTAAAAAGAATTTAAGGTGCTCATTACATTTGCACAAAGAACAACATATCCTTATTATCTGATTCAAGACATTCACTGGAGAATCCAAAAACAATCAAAATACTGTGCAGTAAATATTAATAGAAAAGGCAATAACCAGGCTTTTGACTAGTCTCAAAGTTTAATTTCAGAATGTCATTCAAAAGTCAGTGAAAAGTATTTTTGAATTACCCTTACTGATAACATCAGAACATTATATTTTAAGCCAAGAATTGGTTTATTTTTTCTTGACATAACAATCACAAGGCAACAGATCCATAATTTCTTATTGACAGTTTCCTTAAAAAGACATTAACTTATCATCTAAGCCACAGAGCAAAATCTGTTTGTTAAGCCCACAATTGTGAATAATGGAAACAAAATGTTGTATACAACAAACTCTTTTGTTTCTCTTGTATTTCAACCTTGAATGGTGAACAATGGGTTATAGTGCCAAAAATCCTCTTCCTCGCATAAAATAATTTAAATACTTGACTTACATAAATCTGCTGCATAAATGTATTTATGACATGTCTATGGTCTAAATGCAATATTTAATGAGTCTCATTTGTGTTTTTTTTAAATACATACAAATTAAATTAATGTCAACAACAAACAATGTAATACATGTCAACAGTTTTTCACAGTTTTAGCAAAAGCAAATGATGTTATTATTTAACTGTAAACTATTAAGTATAGTATAACATGCAAGTAATTTAATGTTCAAATGTGTTTAATGCAAATGAAATTTAGTCTTTAGTATGCATTTTGTATGAATTTAGTACACTCACTTGAGAGTTATCAAAAACTATTGTTAGCAGAAAAAAATAATTTAATAATACCAATTTGTTATTAAATTACTCACAAGAATGCAGTGTTTTTTATCATTTTGGTCAATCAGTGTCTATTAGAAAAAAACACAGTTTTTTTCCCATATTGTACAGTATTTAACTTTTCCAACAAGCATCATATAAAAGGAATGGACAGACAGCATTTTACTTCTTCCCATTCATAACTTTGGAATGTTTGCATTTAACAAACATCACAATCCATCCCTAGAAAAGGGCATGCTGGGAGTTAATGACATTGCACAGAGTCTTTGTTTAATATATCACTGTCTGTCAGTGAGTCTCGGCTCCATAAATGTACCATGTTGTCTTTTGAAACACATCTTTTATCATCAGGCAGAACAACCCCACAATAAAGAGAATCAGTTTTGACTCAAGAGGCTCACTGGCTTTGCCTTTCAGGTTTCTTAGAACATATTCGTGCTTTTATGCCGGATGTGTCCCTTATGTTTTGTATGCCGTACCATTTGGTTCAAAAGTACAAATACGCCAACATCTAAAAATATATTTTTTTCACTGCTGTAACAATTTTGTCACGCTGTGATATCTTTTTTGTCACTGCGGTAACAATTTTGTCACAGCGGTGACAAATTATGACTGTTGGTATATTTTTATGTCTGCTGTTACATTCATTTATTCGTGTCAATTTTCAACCAATCATTTCCCCGTAACAGACCGAGATTTTTTCAAGAAAATAATTAAATATTTAACAATTGTTTAAAATAAAATCAATACGATATGTCCACCTACCGATGCTTTAGATTTTAAAAGTTCCATTTCCGTTATTATCAACGTTGCCGAATATAAACTTAGGTGAAGCTTGAAGTGACGCTACCTTTCTTTGTATTATCGGTTTATTTACTCGCCAATTTGCCGCTTTGCAAGACATTATTTCATTTGTCAGTTTGATTTATCTCTTTTCTAATAAACTCTTTGGGTCAGACAAAATATCACCGTAGTTACAAATATATCACCGCAGTGATAACATTTATTACCGCAGTGACAACATTTTGTCACCGCGGTGATATACGTATCTATTTTTAGCTGTTAGCATATATGTACTTTTGACCTCAAGGGTTCGTCATATTTTTGAGGAAGAAAGGCCTGAGTCATAATTGAAGATGTTTTTCATGCCTAGAATTTCAAAAGGCAACAAGTAATTCATCAAAGGCTATGGAGATACTGCTTGCAGAGTTTCAAATGATCTCAGGTGGTTTTATTATATGTTGCATATAATGAACATTATTGCAGTGAATTGTTCAAAAGAATAAGAATAAGAAGAAACTCTGAAACTAAAGGTGACAATGAAATATATACACAAATGTCACCATTTCATGAGCAGCTCTGTTAAAATTGTGCTTAATGCATATACGTAAAGTGTTGTCCCATATTAGCCAGTGCAGTTAGCATATGGTTATTCAAGGACCGCACTTTTTGACTTGAATGACATTTTTGCTGGAAAGGGAAACCTTTAAACAAATCTTTTTTTAAAGCAGAAAGTTTCTTCCCTGATTAGCCCATGCAGACTGTATTAAGCTCCGTTTTACCGTAGTGAGGCTCATTTGGTTTATGTCTTCCTAAACTTAGTAAACACGGGTCAAAACTATCGACAAGGAAAACATACAGTAGCTCTCAGTCATGCCGCAGCAATTTCAGAGCAGAAGATTATAATTTAAGTACTTGTGTCTAGAAGTTTCATTTGATTTGATGGTGAAATTGTGTATGTTTGTTATGTTTGTGTGATTTTTTATGGTTTGTTTTCAAAGTGAGTTAGTCATATTATAGATCATTTAATCAACTCACAGTTTTTGTGGTTAAGATGGTTTACTTGATCCGAAAAACAAGCGCTTCGGCTAATTGATTTTGAAGTCCACACACGGACTGCTGTGCTAAAACCGCCTGGGGAAATGCAAGTCATATCTATTTTCGTTTTTGTTTTGTTTAAACTATTTAAAGATAATAGATTAACTATAGGTTCAGTCTAGCTTACATTCCAACAGCGGAGTGTGTGCATGAAGACAGCTTTGATGCATTGGATGCCACCAGGGTTGAGCCAATTAACTGCAAACAATAAATATTTACCCCCATCTGCGTACAAAATACCTTGAGAATGTAAAACCGCAAATTCTTCTCATGCCATGTTTCCTAAAGTGCATACACAAATCTTGCATTTGATAGTGAACTTTTAAATTTTAGAATGATTTCCAGAAAATTTAATAAATACATTAAGACAAAAAATTCCTAGAAGAATTCAAGGTATTCATTACATGTGCACAAAGGAATAAAAGATTCTGAATATCTGATTCAAGACATGCACAAGAGAATACAAAATCGATCCAAAAATTTGCAGTATTATATTACTAGAAAAAGCAATATCGAGGCTTTTTCTAGTCTGAGATTTTTTTCAGAATTTCATTCAAAAGACAGCAACTTTAAATAATCTTTTTGAATCATTCTTTCTATTAACATCAGAACATTTTATTTTAAGACAAGAATTGGTTGATTTTATCTTGACCTAACCATTTCAGTGACAACAATTTCTAATTGAAAGTTTTCTAACAAAATTAAGACATTAAAGGTGCCTTTTCATTTTTTGGTAAATTGACAAAATTAAAAAAAGTTATTTCAGATTCGCAAATTTTTGTTTTATATATATTATTTGTGAGGAAACAGTAATACTAAACATTTACCATGCACTAAAATAGCCAGTATATGCATCTTTTGATGATTTTAAAACCTTAAAATTATAAAAGCATTGCAACTCAAAACGATTGAATAATTTGGAGAGTTCTGTTGTTGTCGTTATATTTTGTGAAACTACAAGGATTGCTTATATTAAGTATAAAATACATCCGTCATTGTATGAGCACAAATGGCCGCGTGGTCTAAATGGTAGACTTTTACTCCAAGACTCCAGGGGTCAGTGGTTCGAGCCCTGTTGAGGGTTACTTTTTTTTCTTTTTTAAATTGTATTCTTGATTTTTTACTGGAGCTTTTTGGATGCGATGTTTCATTTATCAATATTAAGATTTAATGAAAAACTTCAAACATGCCAAAATCAGTGAAAAGGCCCCTTTAATGCAAATGAAATATAAAATTTAGTTTACATTTTGTGCCAATTTAGTAAACTTACTTGAGAGCTACTAAGAACAAACTATTGTTTGCAGAAAAATACAATTTGTAAATACTAAAAAGTTATTAAATAACTCCTAACAATGCAGTATTTGTATAATTTTGGTCAATCTGTGTCCATAAGAAACAAGATCTGCAAAGTTTTTTTCATTTTTTACAGTATTTGTATTTAACTTTTACAACCAGCATCTTGTAGAGGTAATGAAAACAGCATTTTACATCTTTCTAATACATAACTCATTGTGTTTGCATTCAACAAAAATCATAATCCTGCCCTTGGAACGGACAGGCTGGGATTTAATGAAAGTCTAGAGTCTTTGTTTAATGAATCACTTTCTGTCAGCAACTTTCAGTTCCATAAATGTACCAGGTTTTCTTTTGGAACACTTCTTTAATCATCCACACAATGAAGATGATCAATTGTGACTGGAGGAGAGATTGCTTTGCTTTTGGTTTCTTTACAAGTTGCCTTTGGTTTCTGAACAAGCATTTTCTGGCTTTTATGCCTAGTGTCTCCTATGGTTTAAGGATGAAAGGCCAGTCATAATGGAGTATGTCGTTCATCCATGGAATTTAAAACAAGTACAAGTGATGCATCAAAGGTTATTGAAAACACGGCTTGGATAGTTTCAAATGATCTCAGGTGGTTTTCTTACATGTTGCATATAATGATTTTTTTACAGATGTAGTGTTCAAAAGAATAAATTAATTGATGATCTCTTGTATTCAGTTATTCTGCAAGTTTCCTGGGTTAAATCTGAACTAAAGAACTTGACTTGCTTTTTTGTTCAGAAGTGACAACCTTTAAACAAAAAGAGTTCTCCAGGTTGGAGACAGATGCCCCCCCCTAAACAGGGTATCACACAATCCTTTGATTTCATATTGAACCAAAATCGATGAAGCAAATGTTGCAGTGACCTTGACCTTTGACCTAGTGACCCCAATTGAAATTGGGTTCATCTTCTGTCCAAGGCAAAGCAAGTGGGAAGAATTAAATAAATCAGTCAATTTGTTGACGAGTTATTGATCAGAAACATTTTCACACTTATTGTGACAGTGACCTTGACCATTGACCTAGTGACCCCAATTTGAATAGGGATCATCTACTGTCCAAGGCCAATGCAAATGTGAAGTATCAAGCCAATCAGTCAATTTCTTGACAAGTTGTTGATGGGAAACAATTTTCACACTTATTGTGATAGTGACCATGACCTTTGACCTAGTTTTCCCAATTTCAATAAGAGTCATCTACTATCTAAGGCAAATTAACATGTCAAGTATCAAGCCTTTCGGTCAATTAGTTGACGATTTATTGATAGGAAACGATTTTCACACTTAATGTGACAGTGACCTTGACCTTTGACCTAGTGACCTCCAATTCAATATGGGTAATTTACAGTCATGCCAATGTACATTTTAAATATGAAGCTAATTGGTCAATTTGTTGACAAGTTATTGATTGAAAACAATTTTCACACTTAGCATGACACTGACCTTGACCTTTGACCTAGTGACCCCAATTGCAATAGGGGTAATCTTCCATCTATGGCCTATTCATATTGTTAGTATGCAGCCAATTGGTCATTAGTTGATGAGTTTTTTTATCGGAAACTATTTTCACACTCATTGTGACAGTAACCTTGACCTTTGACCTAGTGACCCCAATGTCAATAAGGTTCATCTTCTTCCAAGGCCAATGCACAGGGGAAGTAGAAAGCCAATTGATCGGAAACAATTTTCACACTTATTGAGACAGTAACTTTGACCTTTGACCTAGTGATGTCAATTGCAATAGGGGTTATCTATTGTCTGTGGTCAATTCAAATGTGAAGTATTAAGCCTATCGGTCATTTTGTTGGCGAGTTATTGATCAGAAAGGATATTCACACTTATTGTGACAGTGCTCTTGACCTTTGACTTAGTGACCCCAATTTAAATAGGGGTCATCTACTGTCCAATGCAAATGCACAAGTGCAGTATCAAGCCAAGCAGTCAATTCGCTGAAATGTTATGGATCAGAAACAAACTGGTCTACTGACAGACCGACCGATCGACAGACCCACCAACATCCAGCAAAGCACTATATACTTGCATTTACAAGTTTTTTTCTGGAGGTTTTAATTAGTGCAAGCAAGCTAATAGTTGTTGAGCAAATTTAAAATTATTTTAAATGCTGCATTTGAATATGCAGTTATCAACTGTACTCATTTTTGTCCACATAAACTAAAACTGCATAAAATGTACTGCTGCAAGATAATAGTTTATTCCATAAAAAAATTATGTTTCATTCTTACTTCAAATGATAGTGTGTTAAAATGGACAATTCATGGTCTTCCTGGAGACAGCAATCGGAGAAAGCCATCAGGAATTCCTGGGGGTCAGTAAAAGATCAAAAGGCACATGGCATTGGGATATTAACTGTCACTCCATCCAGCCTGATCAATTATGATTGATTCATGACATGCATTCTGATTGAGGCCATATTGTCTTATGTGGAATAATAATTAGATAAAAAGACTGCTATCTCCCCTGAAACTTGAGCCTTTAATGGCAGGAATAGGATTGTTGCAGGAACTATTTTGCCAATGAATTTCCAGATAGTAATCTTCCTGCATGCGTAAATATATTCATCCGTAAATCTGCATTCATTGTTTTAATAAAAGCATGCACAATTATAAACCTATTTTCTTCCATTTATTGAGACTGTATGGCAATGGAATCAATTGCGTTAAGTGTGCTGTAACACTTATCTATATTGAAACACATTTAAAAGGCAAACCTATATCATTATTATCATGCAAAATGCATCATAGTGACTTGTTATTTCATGTTGCATGTAAATTTATACTGAGTGGTTGTCACATATTGTTATGAAAATAAAAGTCTTAAATGTTACAGAAAGTGTTATTTAATATTGAACAGCACACATATAATGTTTTCAACAACTTTAATCAATCAAATTTGATATTTTAAAAGCAACAAGGTTATAAGAGGTTCTTTGGCTCACATGAGAAATTCGTAGAGTACAATCATACTCACACTTGAGTTTACAGTGGAGTGAGCAATTAAATTGTTCTCATAATTGGATGTTGAAAAGATTTATTTCAGTATAATTATTAATATTTGATGCTATGCCAAATAATAATAATGTGAATATACATGATGAGAACAAGTTGAATCATATATTAGACTATGTGATAATGACGTACATTTTTGAAGTTTGATACCATTAATACTCTTATTATTACGGCACT
Organism: Dreissena polymorpha; assembly: GCF_020536995.1. NCBI lineage: Eukaryota > Metazoa > Mollusca > Bivalvia > Myida > Dreissenidae > Dreissena > Dreissena polymorpha. The sequence continues at coordinate 29,739,423 of NC_068370.1, forward strand.
TTAAAATACTCAAATATTTAGATAAACATACAAATCACAGTTGTCTGAACTTAAAGAAACACAATAACAAACAAATTGAGGTGATATGTTCACTGCATAATGTAATTAGGCAGATGAGGTTGATTAATGATAGAGCTAGCTTGTTGTCCCCTAACGGTGAAACCGGAGGGGACTTATGGTTTGCGCTCTGTGAGTCACTCAGTCTGTCAGTCTGTCTTTCACACTTTTCTGGATCCTTCGATAACTTTAAAAGTTATTCATATTTTTTCATGAAACTTGAAACATGCATAGATGGCAATATGGAGATTATGCATGTCATTTCATTTTGTTCATACGTCAAACATTTATGGTTGCTATGGCAACAAATATATAAACAAGAGATGTGTTTGTCAGAAACACAACGCCCCCTATTGCGCCGGTTTCAAGCAATATATTTGACCTTTGACCTTGAAGGATGACCTTGACCTTTCACCACTCAAAATGTGCAGCTCCATGAGATACAAATGCATAACAAATTATCAAGTTGCAGCTATCTTCAATATTACAAATGTTTGCAAAATTTTAACCTAAATTTTATGAAGGTTAAGGTTTTGGGACAGAATGACAGACAGACAGACAGACAGACAGAATGACAGACAGACAAGCCAAAAAATATATATACCCAATCACTTGATCCGCGGGAATAAGAAAAAAAACATTAAAAAAAAAAGAGAGCTGTGTTTGTGAAACACAATTTATTATGCCCCCTACTGCGCCCCTTCGAAGCCATATATTTTACCTTTGACCTTGAAGGAAAACATTGACCTGTCACCACTCAAAATGTGCAGTTTTATGAGATACACATGCATGCCAAATATCAAGTTGCTATCTTCAATAAGTATGCCCAAGGTTAAAGTTTTGGGACAGAATGACAGAGTGACAGAATGACAGACAGACAGAATGACAGTCAGACAGGCCAAACACAATGTACCCCCAATCATTCGATCCGGGGGCAAACAAATTCTGACAATGGTGGAGTTTCACCGGTAGGAGACCATATTGCTTGACAATAGTCTTGTTAAATATCACACCCACAAAGAAATGAGTTAATTTAAAAGATGTTTGAAATAATGTATGGTGACCAGTTTTTAAATGCATGTTACCCAAATTTGAACCGGGCCTTGACATTGTCAGGATAATGATGTTTCGTCAAGATTGAGTCTACATGGTGCTTCCAGAGAGGTTACAATCTAAGATTTGACCTGGTGACCCAGTTTTTGACCAACACTGATCAAGTTTCATCAAAACTGGACCATAACAGATGCTTGGCAGACATGAATTCGGCTTAGATCTTGTCAAGAAAACATTCTGAACAATTTTTTATCAATAATGGTAACTAGGTTTTTCTTAACATTCTTCTAATTACCTAGTTTTAAAGTGCTTGTGACCAAAATTCAAATTCTGTCTTGATAATATCAAGATAAACGTTCTGACCAAGTTTCATTGATATTGAGTCATAAATGTTGCCTATAGGGTAATAAAAAGGTTTTCATAGGATTTTACCTTGTGACCTAGTTTTGGACACACATGACCCACATTCTAAACTGACTTAAGTATTGTCAACATAAACATTCTGGCCAAGTTCCAATATTTAGTTCAGTCATAAAAGTGGCTTCATTATACAAAGAGTAGTTACAAGATTTTTATAAGATTGGACCTGGCAACCTATTTTGGTATGCATGTGATCAAGATCTGACCTATTTTCTAAAAACTGTCAAGACTAACAAACATCCTGATAGTTTGATCATGATTGGATAAAAAAATGTGGGAATGGGCTAATAAATGTACAACAGACAAAGCACGCCAGGCAACAAACAGACAAAGCATGATCACTATAGATCAACATGAGTATTTAAATTTGTGCTCAGGTGAGCTAATAAGAAGTGACTTCAAATCAAAAACTTGTATATAATGTGACTCACACTAGCAGTAATCAACAAACAATTTCATAACAATTAATGCATATCAATAGTTATATGGATATTTAATTAAACAGTGTTATTTATTACCACTTCTAAACACCACTGCTACATAAATGTCAATGTGCGTCAATAAACAAAGGCAATCATTCACAGAGTTCTCTGACAGTAAATGACCATTTATGGGTTAACAATCACCAGGTCCAGTGATCACAGATTCATGGTGGATGTTTTCCTAAGGATACCAGTTCCCAGACTGTGTAAACCATGATTAAACATTCATGGAACAGTGCGAAATAAGCAATGCATTGACTGTAAAATGCGGTAAATTGTGACGATCAATACTGATTGGATATAGGCAGCCATGAAACAGGCCATTAATTTTTATTAATACAAGATCAGTATCTCTGTTAAAAACCTGTTCATTAAAAGATGTTTCCCTATTGTACCATGAAATCAATTCAGTGGAAAAACAATACGCATTCTTATACAGAGAAACTGACAATTTTTATTTTGAGCATATCCGTATGTTATTTCATCTGCTAATGTTTTGTTGTTTTAAATCTTTCTTTGACATAATGACAAAAAGTTAATAAGAATAGGATTATGATTGTTATATGTTCTGAGTTGAACATAAGAAAATGTGTAGCAGTAACATAAGCAAACTTATGAGATTCTCCAATTCAGGGACAATGTTTTTTAGCTTTTCAGGGACAATGTTTTTTAGCTTTGGGCGGAAAGTGTCGTCCCTTCTGACCTGTGAACTGCACAGGCTAATCTGTTGTAATGATTTGTGCACACCAATAAAACCCTGTTTTCCGAGTGTAAGGCTGATTTCTTTGGTTGATTTTGTTGTTAACATTTCAACCAGCTGTTAACAGTTTATTTCACAATAAGTATGGCACATTACATTAAAAATACAAAATGCCCAATCCTAATATTTAGTTTTGAAGCCATCCGAGGGCATCTGAACTCACAATTATTCTCTACTTAAATATTTTGCTTACTGAATATGGGTGTAACTGTTTAGTGTCATGTCTGTACCAGGCTATTTGTTTTGCACACAACTATTCTAACCACTTAGAGGACATTTGGTAACTGCGTCATTTGCCTTAAAACATTTACACTATCTTATTTAGATAGTGCACAATTATTTTCTTAAAGCATAAATAATCAAAGACCATTACTTCATTAATGACTCACATTTAGTGACATACACCTTTAAAAAACACATTAAACCAATAAATGCTGCGTAATTTAGATCGAGTCTGTTTGTTAATTGTTGACAAGCATGTCTCTATGCATGTACAAATAAATGAACTTTAAGATAACCTTTATTACATAATCTCAACTGGCATATATTATATATATATAAAACAGGTGTTTTTTCCTCTAAGACATTTTGGGAAAAGGAGTCTAACCTGTCATATTGTAATTTTTTTACGATAAAATTGCAAATAAGGGAATTTTTTATCAATGAAATGGACCGAATTGGGATTGTTTTATCAACAGATATTGACACAAAAGGCTTTTTCCTGGCCATTTTGGGAAAATATTGCCTTTGTATGAAAAGTTCACTAATTTAATATAACTCTTTACAATAATTCAAATAGGAGAACAAAATCATAAAGCTATATACTTTGTTAGATGTTTATGAAATAAAATCAAGTTATAATAATCATTAGACACTCTTTTTTTATGGGTGGGGGAGGGGAGGATTGGGAAATAAAAATACAATTTGCGTTTGGGATAGTCTAATTGCTTTGGGAATGGGTCTGTTTTACGGCCTTTTTAAATAGCAGGAAAACCCCTGTTCCACTACCAAAACCTAAAGCATTTTCTAAGAACTTTGGCCAAGTGTATCCCATTGAATCTGTTTCAGCAAGCTAAACCACAATAGGAAGTATATATGACCAACACTTTGAGTCATGTCAAATGCAATAAGGCCTCCGATTGTGTTTGTTTAATCAGGGGAAGTTAATGCCTTCCAGCTCAGAACGTCTGTGGTAATTGCAACGTTCACAGAGTTCAGGGGATTGGGACCAGATCAGATTTCTGGATTAGGTTTACTAATGCACAAGTAATGCACAAAATGAAAGTTCCGCAAATCCAGATGAATCAGATTGCTTTCTTTACTGAACATCATAAAGTTGTTGAAATCATATGCTAACATAAAATATTTTTGATTAATTAAAGGCCCTATAAAGGTGACACATCCAATTATTATGCATATAAACTGGTCTAATTTTTACTGGATTTCAGTTACTCTTGCATAAAAAATGCTAATAACACAGCTTAGGTGCAACGTTGTCAAGAATTATGGAGGTTATACCTGTTTCATAATTGGAAGAAATGTTTACAACTTTGCAACTAACGTGAGGTGTAGCCTAAAAGCGGTGACGTATGCTAAAAATAGCCGAAATACAATTCAATTGAAATTCTATTTTAAACAACTTTTTACCAGCAGACAGTAACTTATTTAATCATTACAAACATTTTAACCATTTAAAAGAGACTTACTTTGTGAGTGATACCGAAAAACGTTGAAAATCAACGATATATTTTTGGTGACCTGAGTCACTTTTACTTTCACTTTCCCGAGTAAACAGCGATGTAAATAAACTGAGTGTTTGTAAACACAATTGACTTGGAGGACACTGTATTTTGAGCTCAAAACAAGTTATATTGCTCATTTTTTATGGTAATGTCCAATAGCATATATATATATTGTTTTCCGATAACCTTTATAAATAAAATATGAAAAAAAGAGTTAAAAATCGGTTAATAATTACGGATCGTCACCTTTATTATAAAGATGTATACATGATATATAAACATTTTGCAATGATTTGTATATATTGAACAGCAAAAACAAAACTAGTCATGCATGGGGATTATTAATTCAATGTTAATTTATAAAACAACTAGAGTCTCTATATAACTAAAATCTATGTTTCTACTCATGACTCTATTTGCCTATTTAGCATGTTTTTCTTATTGATTATTGTTTTTCTTCTGACTCAAAACAAAACAAAATGTATTATTTTGTTACTTTATTTGTTTGTTTTTTTTAAATAATTATTAAGTGGGTTTAAATTGAATACTATATTAATTTCATAACTTATTAAATGTACAGTGTATAGATCTTCGGCAATATATTGCTTAAAGTAACAATCACGCTCAAAAATATTGAATATTTCGTTAAATAAAGCTAACCCATAAAAAAATCAATGTTCCTTTTAGCAAAATACAAAATTTCAACGTTAGATGTTGTCTGGTAGAATTGATTTAACGAGATACAAAATGCTCGTTTTTATTTTTTTGTGGCCACAAATAATTCCATTTATATCTCCCGTGAAATATCCGAACATTTACGGGCGAACACGAGATTGGATATGGTAAGCGTCGGAAGCATGACGTAGCTCTCATGAATAATCATTCTGTGAAATCAAAATGAATTCTGGGTAACTGGAACTTAGCAAATGCGAAAATGGCTTGTATAAATTATGCAAATGAACGCAACCCGAATGAATCCTATCCTGACTCGAAAGCGAAAGTAGATTACATCATGGAACGATATTTAGATGCTTAAAACTTGCCGAATGCTTGTAATATAACGTTATTACATCAATGTTACTTGTTTTTAAGGTCTTCCTATTGTAATTAACCATCGTATGGTACTACTTGTTGTCAAATGTTTTTATATAGCATAATACAGTAGCCGTATGTATTGGTAAGCGTGATAGTGACTTTAAGACTTTGAAATAAATGTGCATTTACCTATGTCTACTCATAAAACAAATAAGGGCTTGTACTTCAATATGTATACTAGGCCAAAAATAAAAATAGGTCCGTTTCGGGTCTCCCGACCGTATCACCCAAATTGGCGCCGACCCTCAACTTTTTATTGGGGTCGCCCCCCAAAAAAACTTTCATTTTTGTTCATATAAGATGTAATATCAAGCAAACAAAGCATATACATACATGTATTTTTATATTAAGCTTTAGTAGCTTTCCATTATTGTACCCGAAAGACAAAAAAAAAATCCCTACCTACTGACCCTGTTTTTTTTTCCAAGGAGACCCCAAACAGACCTATTTTTTTTTGGCCCTACGACTATATACCAAGATGATATCAGTGTTATTTTTCACCAAGTTGGGAATGGGGCTTGGTCCTTTTGGATGGGGGAAAATTGTATTTTGACTAAATAAGGGAAAATAGTCTTGTTATTGTTGTTTTGCTAATAAATGCATGTCTATCCTTAAACTAAGACTTATAGTTTTTAAAAAGCAGGGAATGCATTATAAGATTGGGAATTCAGCATTATACTTGGACTTTTCACATATGACAACTGCAAGTGTATCACGTGTATGAATACTACAGGACTAAGTGTATAAAGATTTATATGGATATGGCACCTAGATGAGTATGCTTACACTATAGTCATAATATGACGGGTGTTCTGGAAAAACAGGGCTTAATTCATACCCGTTAAGTGATGTCCCATATTAGCCTGTGCAGTGTCTGCCTCATTTATAAAAGGAAGACTACCAGCATATAATGTGTATGTATTCAACTAGTCCAAACAAAAAGATGTAATCTACCGATTTATATCGACCATAATATTTTCAGCAGTAAGATTCAACATTACAATGGGACAAGACCTACACTAAGCGAATGTCTATGAATACATTGAAAATAAATACAATACTGCATGTATAATAAGACAATGTGTATAACAAGACTTACATATATATATAAAGCAGACAAGATGTTTTCTTACCTTGAAAGAAGGCCACCACTGGCGCATGTTTTCTCTTTTTGCAATTTATCAAGGTGCAATGAGCTACCAAACATATGATAAACACTTGCAGAAATCTAGTGTTTACTCTACCCATATTATTTTTTCCAATCGCCATTTTCACTTCCGTGTTACATGTTGACACATCTGAAATTGGTCGGGTACTTATTAATATAAAATTAGTTATGCATAATTCGCTTAAGAAGGTAACTTCAATCCTTTGGTTCACACAGACTCACGCCATAAATCAAACACGATTGACAGACGAGCGAATTTGTACTGTTGTGTCACCGTTTGTTTGTATACACAAAACAGGTAGTGTATAGAGCAGACGATAATCTATCAGTTGCAACGCTTTACGATGCGACATTCGCTGCATGTATGAAAAGAAACCCTTATTGGATCTCCGATTGAAGTCGCCGCTCCACGTGTGCTGTACAGAAATTGGAATACTCAGTGGGCTCTTTTTCCGATAGAAAATAAATGTGTGTGATATGCGAGAAGATGCCATAAAGTTTTAGCTGAAATAATTCGCGTTCAGAATAAATCTGAACGCTGAAACTCCGGTCTGTAAAAACCATAACGAAAAATGAATATCCTCGAGTGCCCAATTTCGACGCATACAAGCAGTTTGTTGAAGTTTTGTTGCTCAAAATAGGGATTTATGCAATTAATTTTGTTATTTCATAACATATGTACCTTTTATTTACACATTTTAAATTCAATTGATTGTGTTATCAACAAAAATTCGTTGAAAAACGAAATGACCCAAGTCTATGTAACGGCGGCCATATCTGTTGAGAGTGCCCTAAAACGACGCATCTGATAGGTTACATGATTTCAATGTAAATATCACTCCTGTGGAGACTGAATGAAAAAAATATTAACTCATGGTTGTTGTACTTAAATTTGTAATTGCTGTCAAAGTAATATGAAACTGAAATTAATTATATCAATGAAGATTTTTGGTCGGGTACTTATATCTGATATCGGGGCTTGAATGTTGCGCACCAAATTCCTTGCGCAAAGTCAAAGAAAAAGTTTCAGCAATATTATGTTATAATACTCTAGTTGAAAAGGAGAAGTTACTCAATATATCCGTTTAGATAAATATATGTCATGTCGAGCAATATCTACGACAAAATATACATGTTTTGTTTAAACACATGTAAGTAATGAAAGAAAGTATCTCAAGCATTCAATAAGAACTATGTAAAAAATGACAACTTGTTTTGTTATGCAATTGACAGATTTTCTTAAAGCGCATTTTATGAAATGCGATTTCCGGATACAGTAAGGTAATAAACAAAACATCTGAAATTGTGCACTGTATTATGTATTTGTTTCACATTATTCTGTCTTGCCCAACAACGAAAACACGACGTTAAGCATGGTTTTGAAATTGAACGGCTGTTAGTTTGTTCATGGATTATTAGCAGCTTAATCAAATATTTTATATGCCATTTATTTTTTAATAAAATGTAACAATTTTTTAAGAGCAACGTGAGCAAGAGTTTCGTTTTTCCATTAATTTACTTTTTTAGAACAAACACATGCACATAGTAACAAATTTAAGAAGCCAAACAAAGGGCCGATACTATGAGACAATTGTACATGAAACAGATTGCTTCAGGGAGCTAAGTCTAGCCAGTATTTTGTCATAACATTGTCGATTTTAATGTAGTTTTCGTTGTTATGCCCAAACATACATATTAAACAATATACTGACATTTAACACAAGCGTGTTTTTGTATTAGCTCACTTCCAAAATTCGTAAATGTATTCATTAAGAGGGCCGATTCTACGGATAAACATGCTAAGATAAAATTATACGTTATTGATTGTGTGACTTGTTTGTTTTACATATTTTAATGACATGTATGCTATACCCATATGTAGTTAATGTTTCATAACCTATTTTGCACATACTTCATGCATTTTTCATATTTAACTAAATATCAGGTGAACTATTTGGAAAAAAATGTGTGCATTAAACAAGATAACTAAATGTTTTCTATCAATAACGATGCTATAAATCAAACGAGTCACATATTCCGATTGAAAAGCTTTTAAATACAAAAAAACTACTGAAGGGAACGATCAACAACAAAATATTAGACTTTATCATAATGATGTACAATAGTGCAAATTTATGGTGCTTTATTTGCAAACAAGTTCTTTTGAGGTATCAAATCACTTTGCACTGTTCAGCTGTTTGTTGAAAAATGCAAAGAACACAAAGTGCAAGATCAGCTCCATCCTCTAGTCTAGGCTCGGTTTTATTAAGCTCAAACAACTCTAGCAGTTTTGTTTTGAATAATAACCTCCCTTGTGGCTCAGTTTTGTTAAGCTCAATCACTAGCAGTTTTGTTTTGAACAATAACCTCCCTTGTGGCTCAGTTTTGTTAAGCTCAAACAACTTTAGCAGTTTTGTTTTGGATTATAACCTCCCTTGTGGCTAAGTTTTGTAGCAGTTTTGTTTTGAATAATAACCTCCCTTGTGGCTAAGTTTTGTTAAGCTCAAACAACTCTAGCAGTTTTGTTTTGAACAATAACCTCCCTTGAAACTCAGTTATGTTAAGCTCAAACACTCTAGCAGTTTTGTTTTGAAAAATAACCTCCCTTGTGGCTCAGTTTTGTCAAGCTCAAACAACTCTAGCAGTTTTGTTTTGAATAATAACCTCCCTTGTGGCTAAGTTTTGTTAAGCTCAAACACTAGCAGTTTTGTTTTGAATAATGACCCCCTTGTGGCTTAGTTTTGTTAGCTCAAACCACTCTAGCAGTTTTGTTTTGAATAATAACCTCCCTTGAGGCTAGGTTTTGTTAAGCTCGAACCACTCAATCAGTTACGTTTTTAGCTCATCTATTTTTTGAAAAAAAATTATGAGCTATTGTCATCACCTTGGCGTCGGCGTCGGCGTCTGCGTCGGCGTCGGCGTCCGGTTAAGTTTTGCGTTTAGGTCCACTTTTCTCAGAAAGTATCAATGCTATTGCATTCAAACTTGGTACACTTACTTACTATCATGAGGGGACTGGGCAGGCAAAGTTAGATAACTCTGGCGTGCATTTTGACTGAATTATGTGCCCTTTTTATACTTAGAAAATTGAAAATTTTGGTTAAGTTTTGCGTTTAGGTCCACTTTTTTCAGAAAGTATCAATGCTATTGCATTCAAACTTGGTACACTTACTTACTATCATGAGGGGACTGGGCACGCAAAGTTAGATAACTCTGGCGTGCATTTTGACAGAATTATGTGCCCTTTTTATACTTAGAAAATTGAAAATTTTGGTTAAGTTTTGTGTTAAGGTCCATTTTATTCCTTAAGTATCAAAGCTATTGCTTTCATACTTGCAACACTTACTAACTACCGTAAGGGGACTGTGCAGGCAAAGTTATGTAACTCTGACTGGCATTTGGACGGAATACTGGGCCCTTTATACTTAGAAAATTGAAAGTTTGGTTAAGTTTTGTGTTTTGGTCCACTTTACCCCTAAAGTATCATAGATATTGCTATCATACTTGGAACACTCGCAAACTATCATAAGGGTACAGTAAAAGGACAAGTTGCATAACTCTGGATGTCATTTTTACGGAATTATGGCCCTTTTTTGACTTAGTAACTTTGAATATATGGTTAAATTTTGTGTTTCGATCCACTTTACTTCTTAAGTATCAAGGCTATTGCTTTCAAACTTCAAATACTTTCCTGCTATCATGAGGTTACTGTACCTGGCAAGTTGAATTTTACCTTGACCTTTGAATGACCTTGACTCTCAAGGTCAAATTATTAAATTTCTCTAAAATTGCCATAACTTCTTTATTTAAGATTAGATTTGATTGATACTTTGACAAAACTACTCTTACCTGACATACCACAATGGACTCCACCCAAATCATCGCCCGTGCCCCCCCCCCCCCAACCCCCCCCCCCCCACCTATTTTTTTTTTTTTTTTTTTTTTTTTTTTAAGATCATCTCACAAATGACCACCACACCCTCACACTATACCCCCCCCCACCCGCTTCCCAATTTTTTTTTAAACGGTTAAAAAACAAAACTATTTATTTTGATTATTTTATGTTTGAAATACCGTCCAACCATCGCACCCAAGAATCCCCCCCCCCACCCCCCTCCCCCCACCCGAATTCCCCCCCCCCCTTAATTTTTTTTTTTTTTTTTTTTTAAGATCATCTCACAAATTACCACCACACCCTCACACTATAACCCCCCACCTCACCCCCCCCCCCATTTTTTTTTATGAAACGGTTAAAAAACACAAATATTTATTTTTATTATTTTATGTTTGATATACCGTCCAGCCATCGCACCCAAGAATCCCCCCCCCACCCCCCCCCCCTCCCCCCCGATTTTTTTTCCCTTTTTTTCGCATTTTTGGAAGAAAATGTAATAAATGTCCACACCGCCACACAATGCACCGCTCTTCACTCCATCCCTCCCTCCTTTGTGATTGAAAATGAGAGTCCCTTCACCTTTAAAAAGAAAATAGATGAGCGGTCTGCACCCGCAAGGCGGTGCTCTTGTTAATAATAACATCCCTTAAAGGGGCCTTTTCACAGATTTTGGCATACTTTGAAGTTTGTCATTAAATGCTTTATATTGATAAATGTAAACATTGGATCTTAAAAGCTCCAGTAAAAAATCAAGAATAAAATTAAAAAAAGGAAAAAAAGTAGCCGGTACTAGGGGTCGAACCAGTGACCCCCGGAGTCCTGGAGTTAGTCTGAAGTAAAAACGCATTAGCCCTCTCGGCTATTCCGCCAGGTATACACATATTATGTATTTTATACCTTATATAAGCAATCTTCGTAGTTTCGTAAATTTAAACGACAACAACAGAACTCTCCAAATTATTCAATCGTTTCGCGTTGCAACGCTTTATAATTTTTAGGTTTTCAAATCGTCAAAAGATACATATAATGGATATGACTATGATAAATGTTCAGTAATACTGTTTCCTCACAAATATCATAACTAAAACGAAAATTTGCGAATCTGAAACAACTTTTTTTCAATTTTGTCAATTTACCAAACCGTGAAAAGATCCCTTTAAGGCTCAGTTTTGTTAAGCTCAAACAACTCTAGCAGTTGTGTTTTGAATAATAACCTCTCTTGAGGCTCCGTTTTGTTAAGCTCAAAGAACTCTAGCAGTTTTGTTTTGAATAATAACCTCCCTTGATAACACAATTTATTAAACTCACAGTTTAGATGAACTTCAAATTCTTATTTTCGATACAAATTATACTACCAAAAATGAAATGAAATGACAACCACCAGATAACCATACATGCAATGAAATAATTTTGAAGTGGTTTAGTGGATATGTTGTCAGTCTTGTGATTGGGAGATCAAATGTTGGATCCTCAGTGTGGGAGCGTTCTTAAGATTTCCTCCATAGACACCAAGAGCTGGTTCTAGTTCCAGGAAATGGACTCGAAAGCAGCCTTAGGCTTTCTAGGCAATCGAGCTAAAAAATAAATAGGTTTAAACTAAATGAAATGATAACCACTGAATACAAAAATTAATTCATATGAAGAGAAAGATTTTTGTTGGATATACCTCCAGTTATACAAAAAAACAGATAATTATACCCCAATTACCAATGGTAATGGGGGCTATATAGAAGTCACTTTGTCGGTCGGTCGATCTGTCCCGAAAGCTTGTCCGGGCCATAACTAAGTTGTTCATTGTGAGATTTTAAAATCATTCGGCACAATTGTTCACCATCATTGGATGGTGTGTCGCGCAAATAAAAATTATGTCAATATCTCAAAGGTCAAGGTCACACTTTGAGTTTAAAGGTCAAAAATGGCCATAATTGAGCTTGTCCAAGCCATAACTTTGTCATTTATTGTGAGATTTTAAAATCATTTGGCAGATTTGCTCACCATCATTGGACGGTGTGTAACGCAAAAAAATAGCGTCGATATCTCCAAGGTCAAGGTCACACTATGAGTTCAAAGGTCAAAAATGGCCATACATGAGCTTGTCCAGGCAATAGCTATGTCCTTTATTGTGAGATTTTAAAATAATTTGGCACATTTGTTCACCATCATTGGACGGTTTGTCGCGCGAAAGAATGAGGTCGATATCTCCAAGGTCAAGGTGACACTTTGAGCTCAAAGGTAAAAAATGGCCATAAATGAGCTAATGTCTGGGCCATAACTATGTCGTTCATTGTGAGATTTTTGAAATCATTTGGCACATTTGTTCACCATCATTGGATGGTATGTCACACGAAAGAATTACGTTGATATCTACAAGGTCAAGGTCAGACTTTGAGTTCAAAGGTCAAAAAAGGCCATAAATGTGCTTGTCTGGGCCATATCTATGTTGTTCATTGTGTGATTTTAAAATCATTTGTTCACCATCATTGGACGGTATGTTGCACGAAACAATTATGTCGACATCTCCAAGGTCAAAGTCACACTTTGAGTTCAAAGGTCAAAAATGGCCATAAATGATAATGGCATAATAATTCTTAAAAATCGCCATAAATAAGCTTCTCTTGTTTTGTGAAGACAGCATGCAAATAAGTCTGTGTCAATGCGGCACGTGGGGGTATAGGTCACGTCTGTGACAAAGCTCTAGTTAATACAGATTTAAATTACTTTTTCTAATACCCCATAACCTTTGTATGTTTATGAAATAAATATAAGAAACAAATACACGCCGCAAAGAATACCAAAATACATTTATTTTATGATATATTTCTACATCATGAGGTTATTTGTATAAATAAATACAGTCACAGCAGATGATGTAAGCATATACACAATGGCTTGCACTAAAATAGAAACAAACTTGTACAACATTTAAAAGAAAATTCCCATGGTAACAGTTATTTCTATTCATAACAATAACAATAAAGTATTTAAACACTAAAATAGGTGACTTAAGGATAAACACAATAATTAACATCAAATATAAGAGTAAATATTTTTTTATCAAAAATATTTAATTTATAAAAACATTATTTCAGTTTCATCTTTTCTACCAAAAAGAATTATATAGTTTTATTTGTTGATCAAGTTTAATTCAAATATAAATATACATTTGTGTTGCTTCAACCACTACTAAATATGAAAGAAAATCATGTTTAAAAATAATCTGATATACACTACTATTTTTTATATTTAATAAGAAATAATCTAATTTGTGCATTTAACAAAAATAATCCCATTTGTGGTTGGTGTAAAAAAACTCTCAAGATAAAATAGACTATTGAGAACCATTCTGCGAATATGAACTATTTCAAGATAAATGATTTAAAATTGGCATTAGCCTTATGTACACAGATGCAATGCAAATGTAATTATTCGCACAGTGCAATAAACACATAAGTAAATATGTTTATTGTGACATTATGATAATTATCTTCATAATTATTGATTTGGGTGTGCTTCTTGACACAAACGCATGTGAACATATTATTTCTTTTGTTAACAATGCTCATTTGTTATAAACCTAAACATTATCTACAGCAGTATGCAGAGGATAATATAATTATTTATGTTAGGTACCTGCTCTGTTGTTTATAATCCATTTACACTGTGGAAATTAAAATATGCTGTTAGAAATAAGCAATAAGCTTTATTTAATTTTACTAATAAAAAATACTGCATTACATTTATATCAGTATTATAAACTTTAGTCAACACATGTAAAGTAATAGTCACCTTAACATACTAACATTTTATCTTTGTTTCACTTGAAATATGAAACATCTTACAAGAATCAAAAATTAAAATTACAGAAAAAAAATCGAGCTTATCGCAATAAATATCTAAAAATGAAATTCTACATCAATTAAATCATCATCTAAATATTTACAAACACAAATAAAACACGAGATTTAACAAACAATATAGCAATGGGAAGCGCTATGTTTAATATCTAATAAAAAGCAAATAAACATTTATAAATCTCATGACAGTTTTTAAAGCATGAATTTGATGACCATGCATGCAAAATATTAACGTATGACTTCAACACCAGGTAAACACTGAGCTAAGTTGCAATCAGCTGTAGCGCTTTATGGATCTTTCAACATATACACAAAAGATTGTTAAAAACTTAAAAATTATTTGTTATCATTAACCATTTAAAAGTCTTGTAAAACTCTAAAATTTATATGAAACAAGTTTCAGAATGCCAATATGTTCTGCTTAGAGCTTACTACGAAAGTTTTTTTATATGTGTGACCGTGCTTAAAAAATAGTTGATTAGACACTGGTTGATACACGGGATGAAAATGTTCAGTGCAATGCAAGAAATGCAAACCTCACTTCAGGCCCAATTGTAAAATAGAGACCAGCCCGAAAGCCCTAAACTGTATATAGAACTCAGCCTTTGGCTTAAGTCCAAATGAAATTTGGGTCTGTCTGTCATGGGACACTCAAAGAGGTTTTCTATTTATTAAATATTAAAATCTCATCTCAAAATTAAAGTCTATAGAAGAGATACAAACAATTTCACAATTAAACTATACAATTTTATGTATTATAACTTCAAAAAACATGATCAGCAATATAACCTTCATGCTAGATAATTAATATAGGGTACACATTAATTAAATGACAGTTTTATTATCAGAAAACATGACATCTATTTTGTTTGCATTTTAAAAACGCAATATGGCATCATGAATAAAGCATACATGATAAAGCAACAAACATAATTTTCAATATGGGTATCTATACAGGGATAACAAATATTTATTTTATACAAAATCTAATATAATACGGTTTACCTTTTTTTTCATATACTTTAATATAAAGATGAACAATTTTTAAAGCCAAGTCCTTTTAAGACATGAAAGTCTTTCAGTTGGAAATTTCTAAGAAGAATCCAGACTTAAACATTCTAAAATAACAATTTCCCAAATAAATAGCCTACTAAAGAGAATCCAGGGTTTAAAATTCTGACAGAATATTTCCTAATGAATACTTAAGGAGAAAATTCTACAGCAATATTTAACAATATCAATAACATAATACAACTTTAGTTAAAACAAGCTTTCAAGGAAAAAAAGACATGTATTCTGAATCTCATAACTTCTGACATACCACTGAATGTACAATTTAGTAAACAGCAATGTAAGGTATTGGTGCAAACATGCGAGATAAAATAGAAACAATTAACAACATATGCACAATATAGATAGAATTAGCACCATAAGACGCCCAAATTTGCCAAAGCACACATGCAATAAACCAGTCTTGACAATAACTGGCATATCCCAAATTTCCTTCTGCAATCACTGTTATAGATGATCTCACAATTTTATCCATGCAGTTGAATGAAGCCATAGCCAGCATAGTGTTGTTGCAAACTATTCCCATGTTTTGCAAAGTCACTTTTTCACAGCATTACACAGATTAAATACAATTTGCAGGATTTAGAGGAATTATGAATTCTGTTCAGGTTCATTCCAAGACATACCGAAACAATAAGCATAATACTAAGCATTACAATACAGTACATTAATGGTATTTAACGTCACATATAATGAGTAATCAATCCATTCTACTTCAACTTGAACTTTTGTTCAGCCCAATTAGCAGCCTTATTTTCAACCTATTTACTACAAAACTGCTTTAAACTGCTTGTACAAGATATCACTTAACCCTTTAAAACTCAAATACTCATTTTGACGACTTTGTAGTCCCTTAAACAATCTTTAAATTAAACGTGCCTTTTTTTCTTTCACCATTGAAGGTTTAAAGGATTCATTTCAAACCCTAAGATACTGATGAGCAGCAAACAGCATAAAACCTGAACAGCCTGCAAATGACTCACAGGCTGCTCTGGTTTTATGCTAGTTGCTCTTAGGCATTTTCACTTTGCTTCTGAGCGGGAAAGGTTAAGTCTATAACATGTAGTCATGTTAGTCTCAATACAATGAGATCAAACGGATTTAACAGTAGAAACTCTCTTTTTATCTGTCAACAATTCTGATTTGGCCATTTTCACACACAATGAAGCTTTAAATGCGATTTTGATTAAAATCAACCAATGTTCGGGGGATTATTGTTTTTGGCCTGTCTGTCTGTCATTGTATGTGTGTGTCCGTTATTGTATGTGTGTGTCCCAAAACTTTAATCTTGGTCATTACTTTTGCAATATTGAAGATAGCAACTTGATATTGGCATGCATGTGTATCTCATGGAGCTGTACATTTTAAGTGGTGAAATGTCAAGGTCAAGGTCATCCTACAAGGTCAAAGGTCAAATATATGGCTTCAAAGTGGCGCAGTAGGGGGCATTGTGTTTCACAAACACAGCTCTTGTTTTGATTATTTCACAGTGAATTCACTATCTAAAGGCTTGTTTTCATTATTTCACTATGAATCTCCAGTGGAAGGCTATTTTGATTATTTTACTATGAATGTTGCGTGGAAGGATTCTTTTGATTATTTCTCAATGAACATCTATCAGAGGGACTTTTTTTATTATTTCAAAATAAATGTCTGCCCAAAAGCTATCCAAAACATATAATGTTGAGGATGAAAGTATTTTATAATAGAGCCAATATGCATTAATATATGAGGTTTCAGATTAGGAGTTTAATGAGTTTTAAAACAAATAAATTTTGATACCCAAAATATCATGTTTGATTTAATTTATTTTAATTTGTTGATGATGTAAACCACAGTAAGATTTTGAATGCAACAAAACCACACAGGCTCCATCTGAACAATACACAGAATGTTTTTCATTCTGTATAAAAGTTGACTTATTGGTATTCTAAATTTTATCAATTATTTAATCTATTAAATATGCATTTATCCATTATATAAATGAAGTTGGTGTTTCAAGGCACTATTAAAATCACGATGTACAACTGACATGCCATGGTTTCTAAGTGTACTTACAGCAGTTCATCTGTCAACATGTACAGCTGACATGACATGGTTTCTAATTGTACTGACAGCAATCCATATGTCGCCATGTACAACTGATATGACATGGTTTCGAAGTGTGCTTACGGCGGACCATATGCAACCATGTAAACCGACATGACATGGTTACTAAGTGTACTTACAGCAGGCCAGGGTTCAGGAATGTGTACATTAGGATTTTCTTTCTTCTGCAGCTCCCACTTTTTCCTATTCTCTGTAAGATACACAAGCATCATGTCATCTACCATTTTTAAAAAATGAGTAAAACATCTAAATATATAAATAGTATCACGAATAATAACCAACACAAATTTGCAAAATAATAAATAGTTACTGACACACATTTGAATTGATAATTGTGCATACACCCTGAAATATCCTCAACTGTTGATTAATAGTCAACAACAACTACAACATGTAACACAGTATATCCTCAAGGCTGAATACCTTTGTTCCCCATTTTAGTGACTGCAATATGTAAAGTTATTGCATTTATATATGGAAATGTATCAATTTAAATACTGCAAAACAGGAACACATAGAACTTGGAACAGAAAAAATGACACTGAATATCATTAAATGTAACACTGAATACCTTTGTTCCCCATTTTAGTGACTGCAATATGTAAAGTTATTGCATTTATATATGGAAATGTATCAAGTTAAATACTGCAAAACAGGAACACATAGAACTTGGAACAGAAAAAATGACACTGAATATCATTAAATGTAACAAGTATTAAAATATCTTGTCAATCTAAGTTGAACAAGAGTGACAAACTGTCACAAGATACGCCTGTTTGAAGGTTTTGGACAACTTGATAACTTCACTATGCACTATATTTAAACTTGACCTACATATCATCTAGACACAACTTCTGACCAAATTTGGTGAAGACCGGATGAAAACTACTTCATTTAGAGAGCAGACACCATGCTTAATCCTTGAAATGCACTAAGTGACCTCGTGACCTAGTTTTTGACCCGGAATGACCCATATTTGAACTTGACCAAGTTATCATTTAGACACAACTTCTTCCCAAATGAGTTGAAGATCAGATGAAAACTACTTCAATTACAGAGTGGACACCATGCTAAATGCTTGAAATGCACTAAGTGCCCCTGTGACCTAGTTTTTGACCCAGCATGATCCATATTCGAACTTGACCTAGATATTGTCTAGATACAACTTCTTACCAAGGTTGGTGAAGATCGGATGAAAACTACTTCAATCAGAGAGTGGACACCATGCTAAATCCTTGAAATGCACTAAGTGACCCCGTGACCTAGTTTTTGACCCGGCATGACCCATATTCAAACTTGACCTAGATGTTGTCTAGATACAACTTCTGACCAACTTTGGTGAAGATCCGATGAAAACTACTTCAATAAGAGAGCGGACACCATGCTAAATCCTTGAAATGCTCTAAGTGACCCCGTGGCCTAGTTTTTGACCCGGCATGACCCATATTCGAACTTAACCTAGATATTGTATAGATACAACTTCTGGCCAAGTTTGGTGAAGATCGGATGAAAACTACTTCAATCAGGGAGCGGACACCATGCTTAATCCTTGAAATGCACTAAGTGACCCCTGTGACCTAGTTTTTGACCCAGCATGACCCATATTCAAACTTTACCTAGATGTTGTCTAGATACAACTTCTGACCAAGTTTGGTGAAGATCAGATGAAAATACTTCAATAAAAGAGCGGACAACATGCTAAATCCTTGAAATGCACTAAGTGACCCCGTTACCTAGTTTTTGACCCTGCATGACCCATATTCGAACCTGACCTAGATATTGTCTAGATACAACTTCTGACCAACTTTGGTGAAGATCGGATAAAAACTATTCGAATTATAGAGTGGACACTGCTGTGGACGCCCCCCGCCCGCCAAGGGTGAAACTATAATACGTCCCGTTTTTAAAAACGAGCGTATAAAAAGGGGTGTAACTCTTGGAATATTTAATGCAAGATGATTAAAATAATACATGCAAGATTTCAAATCATAAGGAAAAAATGCAATTTTTAATGTTGCATGTTAAAAAGTGTATAGTACTTTGTGTAATGAAAGAGAGACATCCAAGGTGATCCGGTATATTGCTCTTTACTTTGTAGCAGTGGTAATAATAACTTTTGTTGAAGTCTTGACTCAAACATTACTTACTCTTGTTAGTCATGCAGATATTGATTGGTTCACCGCAAGGCTAACCTCACAATTACGTTTGTTACATCCACTGTTATCATTGAGATTTAGATTATACCTCAATGTTATTAGTTAAACATTCTACATTAGACATATGACTTGCTTTGTTCAACTTGTGGTTGCAGACACAAATGTTACATACCTTTTTTTCTTGTGAGTGCAGACATGAAATAACAGTTTTGTTCTGCTTGAGAGTGTGGACAAATGATTTATGTACCTTTGTTATATTTTAGACAGTAGACACATGTTTCATACCCACCTTTGTTCTTCTTTTGTGAGTGCAAATGCATAGCTTATGTTCCTTTGTTCTTCTAGAGAGAGCAGACAAACGAGTTATATACCTTTGTTCTTTTTGTGGAAGCAGACACAAATGAGTCACAAACATTTGTCCTTCTTGAAAGTACAGAAACGTTAGTTATATACGTTAGCTTACACATGTGCTACCAACTTTTGTTATCTTGTAAACAGTACAGACCACTCAGCATACACTAGATTTACCCACATTTGTCCTTCTTGTAGATGCAGAAACATACTACCTTCGTTCTTCCTGGGGAAAGAGACAAATGAGTAACTCTTCTTTCTCCTTAGTGCAGACACATGAGTTATCAAACTTTCTTTGTCTTGTAAACAGTACAGATAACTTAGCTTATACAAGAGTTACGCACCTTTGTTTTTCTTGTGGGTGCAGCATTGGTGCACCTCCAGGATGATTTCACAGACAAAGTTGAAGAGGAAGAAGATGCAGATGATCCATGTCAGCCACCAGGGAACCATCGCCTTGCCAAACTCCATGCCAATAAATAGATTCACCACTAAAATCAAGAATAATGGATGTAAAGCCTTTTTGCAGGTGCAGGAAAAATCTAAGTGTTTGGGTGGGAAAACCAGGCTTATTGGTCTATGCTTTAAATTCAATGCCAGATCAGTCAAAACATTATTTGACTGAGAAAAAACTGTCCTTTTTTTAAAGAATTTTTTAATTTTAAGAAAATGTGTCCTTTATATAAAGCCACTGTCATCAAAATGAATATGTATTATCTATTTATTTCTTTTTACATGTTTCTCTACACATTTTTATTTCTGACAAATACAAATAATGTCAGCACTCGTTATAATATATTGAGGGCAATTTTTTCTATGTTGCTTGCTAGAAATATAACAAGAGGGCAAAATGCCCTCAGGCGCTCACCTGAAATCCACAGAAACTGACCTGATCTGTTGTCACGATATTTGTGCAATAAATAACTTCTTCGAGTTTCTTTATCCCTTATGACACAAACTTTATATTGGCCGAGACACAATTGGAACAAATGTTCTGACCCAGTTTGAAAATAAGGAATAGAAGACGGCTCCAAGTTGGCCATTTTTAAATATCAAATAAAAATTTTATACACATTTTTTATCATGTCACATCAGGAAAATGGCATCACATCTAGGCAGCCAGCAATTTAAATAAACATTTTCAAACTCTTCAAAGAAATAATTATCATAAGAACAAAAGTCCTAAGCAAGTTTCATGAAGATTTGACTAAAAATGAGACTTCTAGAGTTTTGACAAGGTTTCACTATAGCCATAGAAGGACACTTCCCAGCCCCCTGGCAGCCATGTTTATCAATCGAACAGAACCGTTCTCATACTAAGGGCAAAAACATTGGTGGCCTATGATTTTGTACCCACCAGCCAGACAGAAGGCAATAGTCCAGAAGAGCCAGTAAAACCAGTTTCCGATTGGCCGACAGGTGTGGTCTTCAGGACACCTGATCGGGAACAGTATAGGCTAAAAAACAGGAAATTTGCGTGACTCAATCGATTACATTACAGACAAGTGGTATGTTTTTAATAGAAATAATAAAACAGAATTGCAGGTCAATGTTCAATTTTATGACGTGACATTTTTAGCATAAAGAAAAAGAAGATAAAATATTATTACAAGTCATAATTTTAAATATCTTAACTGATAAATACTTGAAAAATAATAACAAAATTTTCAAATTAACAGAAGATCCATGCCTAAAGCTATGTAAGTAACAAAAAGTGTATAATGATAGTGTTTGACTAAATACATTCCTCCCTTTAATACTCAATTACAATGATGCAGATCCTCCCTTTAAAACTCACTATAACAATTTTGCAGATATTATCTCCCTTCAATACTCACTATGACAATGATGCAGATGAAGACGATAATGCCCAGAATAGGATGTGCTTTCTGCAGTAACTCGTGAAACTGTAAGGAAAGAAACAGTTACCCCGTTATATTGTTAAATTTGATGACACTAATAAAGAACTTTTTATTTCCTCAAAATATTGGTAAACCTTTAATGATACGCCAGCACATGTATGAGTGAAAATTATGTTTTTTTATTAGCAATATATTATTAAATCTATTTCAGTCTGTTTGAATCTTTTGAATACTGAATATCAGCAGCTTATGCTGATATTGTTTCATTATAAAGATAACAAAAATACTTTCTATTCTTTCAAAACATTTCTTTCATGTAATCACATTCAGTTACTTGCTAGGACACAGTATTCAAATATTTACAATTGTTGATGGAAAACTATGGTATTTAACAGAATGCATACCCATTATTTTTCTAAAATCAGACTTAAAAATAAAGGTTAAATAACTGGAACAGTTGCATTAAATGAAGCAAAGCTCAACATATAAGCCATAGTTCCATGATTAACTCTTTTGATGGTATTATGCAATTGCCAATTCTGTAAAAACCACACAATTGAGGATTCAAGTCACATTGGTAACTTACATAGCTCCAGCCTCCAGCCTCGATAAAGATCAGGATCACACTGATTATCACCAGGATCACCACCCACACCGTGCAGTTGAAATGGGTCTGAAATACAGCACAGGTAATTAGATATGCAGAGGATAGAAGTTTATAAATACTGGGGAGATAATTAGAAATCTAGAGGAAAGAAGTTTTAAATACTGGGCAGAAAATTTGAATGCTAGAGACTAAAAGTTTTAAATACTGGGGAGATAATTAGAAATCTAGAGGATAGAAGTTTTAAATACTGGGCAGATAATTAGAAATCTAGAGGATAGAAGTTTTAAATACTGGGGAGATAATTAGAAATCTAAAGGAAAGAAGTTTTAAATACTGGGGAGATAATTAGAAATCTAGAGGAATTTTTTTTTTAATACTGGGCAGATAATTTGAAAGCTAGAGGATAGAAGTTTTAAATACTGGGCAGATAATTTGAAAGCTAGAGGATAGAAGTTTTTAATACTGGGGAGATAATTAGAAATCTAAAGGATACAAACAAGAGGGCCATGATGGCCCTGAATCGCTCACCTGACTAACCTTGCTACATCAACTTAAATTCTATCAGACCCATATGCAATCCCAAGCCAGATTTCATTAATTAATACATTCTGACAAAATTTCATTAAGATGTGATGAAAACTGTGACCTCTTTCATCTACACAAGGTTTTACTAGAATTGGCCCGGTGACCTAATTTTTGACCCCAGATGACCCATATACGATCCAAAATCAGATTTATCAAGATAAACATTCTGACCATATTTCATTTAGATCAGATGAAAACTATGACATCTATTGTCTACACAAGGTTTATCTATGATTTGACCTAGTGACCTAGTTTTTTACCCCAGATGACCCAAATACAATCCCAACCCAGATTTCATCAAGATTAACATTCTGGCCAAACATCATAAAGATTGGATGAAAACTGTGACCTCTCCTGCCTACAAAAGTTTTTTTAAACTTTGACCTAGTGACCTAGTTTTTGACCCTAGATGACCCAAATTCAATCCCAACCCAGATTTTAACAAGACAAACATTCTGACCATATTTCATTACCATCAGATGAAAACTCTGACCTCTATTGTCTACACAAGGTTTTTTCTATTATTTGACCTAGTGACCTAGTTTTTGACCCCAGATGAACCAAATACTATCCCAACCCAGATTTTATCAAGATAAACATTCTGACCAAATTTCATAACGATTGGATGAAAACTGTGACCTCTATTGTCTACACAAGGTTTTTCTATTATTTGACCTAGTGACCTAGTTTTTGAACCCAGATGACCCAAATATAATCCCAACCCAAATTTCATCAAGATAAACATTCTGACTAAATTTCATAAAGATTGGATGAAATCTGTGACCTCTATTGTCTACACAAGGTTTTTTTCCATTATTTGACCTAGTGACCTAGTTTTTCACCCCAGATGACCCAAATACAATCCCAACTCGAATTTCATGACGATAAACTTTCTGACCAAATTTTATAAAGATTGGATCAAAAGGGTGACCTCTATTGTCTACACAAGGTTTTTCTATTATTTGACCTAGTTTTTGACCCCAGATGACCGAAATACAATCCCAACCCAGATTTCATCAAGATAAACATTCAGACCAAATTTCATAAAGATTGGATGAAAACTGTGACCTCTATTGTCTACACAAGGATTTTCTATTATTTGACCTAGTGACCTAGTTTTTGACCCCAGATGACCCAAATACATTCCCAACCCAGATTTCATCAAGATAAACATTTTGACCAAATTTCATTAAGATTGGATGAAAACTGTGACCTCTTCTGTCTACACAAACAAATTGTTGATGGACACATGCACGCACGCACAACGGACGCCGGACATCACACGGTCACATAAGCTCCCCATGTCAATCCGTGACAGGTGAGCTAAAAACTGGAGAGATAATTAGAAATCTAGAGGATAGAAGTTTAACAAGAGCACCGCATAATGGGTGCCACGCTCGGCTACGGGTGCAGTTTTGAATAAATGAAAGCTTGACAATTTTTTTTTTTTAAAGGTCACAGTGACCTTTGACCTAGTGACCCAAAAATGGGTGTGGAGTGTAGAACTCATCAAGGTGCATCTACATATGAAGTTTCAAAGTTGTAGGCTGAAGCAATATGATTTTAGAGCCCATGTTCAAAACCTTAAAAAAATGTTAAGGTTTTAGCACGACGCCGACGGCAGATGTGGGACGACATGACGAGCTGGCTATAACAATACATCGGGTTTTCTCCGAAAACGCTGAGCTAAAAAACTGGGGAGATAATTAGAAATCTAGAGGATAGAAGTTTTAAATGCTGGGAAGATAATTAGAAATCTAGAGGATAGAAGTTTTAAATACAGGCTAGGTGGTTAGAAATCAAGATGATAGAAGTTTTAAATACAGGCTAGGTGGTTAGAAATCCAGATGACAGAAATTTTATGTACAGGGGAGGAAAAATAAAATCAGATATTTATTTTAAAATTAAGAACTTTACAATACATAGGCGAGACAATGTGGAAAAAAATGATGAAAACTTTGAAATGCAAGAACTTAAAAAAAAGAAAACTTAGAAAAAATGCGGAAAGGGCTCTGAAATACAAAGTAAATGGAAGTTTGAAATACACAGGGGAAGTACATTGAAATACAAAGACAAGAGGGCCATGGGCCCTAAGGCACTCACCTGAGACCCAATGGAACTAGCTAAAAATGTGACTTCTAGAGTCTATCTTTTTTTACTATATAAATATAAGGAAAAAGACCCTCCTCCTGGCGGCCATGTTTTTTTACCGATCCGAACCATTTTCGAACTCAACTATTGTATCCAGGAAACAAATGTTCTAACCAAATTTCACAAAGATTGGGCAAAAAATGTGTCTTCTAGACTATTCACATGTTTTAACTATGAACATATAAAGAAAACTGCCCCACCCCCTGGCGGCCATGTTTTTCCAATGATCACGACCATTTTTAAACTCGTCCAAGATATCCACAAAACCAATATTTTGACCAAATTTCAAGATGATTACCGGTAGGCAAAAAATGTGACTTCTAGAGTGTTCACAAGCTTTTTTTACTGTATAAATATAAGGAAAATGACCCCCCCCCCCCTGGTGGCCATGTTTTTATACCGATCCAAACCATTTTCGAAATCAACTGTCGTATCCAGACAACAAATATTCTGAACAAATTTCATGAAGATTGGACTAACAAGAGCACCGCCTTGCGGGTGCAGACCGCTCATCTATTTTCTTTTTAAAGGTGAAGGGACTCTCAATTTCAATCACAAAGGAGTAAGGGGTGGAGTGAAGAGGGGTGTATAGTGTGGGGTGTGGACATATTACATTATTTTCCAAAAATGCGATTTTTTTTATAAAATTCGGGGGGAGGGGGGGGGGGGGGGGTGGTATAGTGTGAGGGTGTGGTGGTCATTTGTGAAATGATCTTAAAAAAAAAATAAAATATTAGGGGGGGATTCGGGTGGGGGGGAGGGGGGGGTGGGGGGGGATTCTTGGGTGCGATGGTTGGACGGTATTTCAAACATAAAATAATAAAAAAAATATTGGGGTTTTTTAACCTTTTAAAAAAGAAATTAGGGGGGGGGTGGGGTGGGGGGGTATAGTGTGAGGGTGTGGTGGTCATTTGTGAGATGATAAAAAAAAAATAGGGGGGGGGGATTCGGGGGGGGGGGGGGGGGAAGGGGGAGGGGGGAAGGGCATGGGGGATGGTTTGGGTGGAGTCTATTGTGGTATGTCAGGTAAGAGTAGTTTTGTCAAAGTATCAATCAAGTCTAATCATAAATAAAAAAGTTATGGCAATTTTAGCAAAATTTAATAATTTGACCTCGAGAGTCAAGGTCATTCAAAGGTCAAGGTAAAATTCAACTTGCCAGGTACAGTAACCTCATGATAGCATGAAAGTATTTGAAGTTTGAAAGCAATAGCCTTGATACTTCAGAAGTAAAGTGGATCGAAACACAAAATTTAACCATATATTCAAAGTTACTAAGTAAAAAAAGGGCCATAATTCCGTAAAAATGACAACCAGAGTTATGCAACTTGTCCTTTTACTGTACCCTTATGATAGTTTGCGAGTGTTCCAAGTATGAAAGCAATATCTTTGATACTTTAGGGGTAAAGTGGACCAAAACACAAAACTTAACCAAATTTTCAATTTTCTAAGTATAAAGGGCCCATAATTCCGTTCAAATGCCAGTCAGAGTTACATAACTTTGCCTGCACAGTCCCCTTATGAAAGTTAATAAGTGTTGCAAGTATGAAAGCAATAGCTTTGATACTGTAGGAATAAAGTGGACCTAAACACAAAACTTTAACAAATTTTCAATTTTCCAAGTATAAAAAGGGCACATAATTCTGTCAAAATGCCAGTCAGAGTTACATTACTTTGCCTGCACAGTCCCCTTATGATAGTTAGTAAGTGTTGCAAGTATGAAAGCAATAGCTTTGATACTTAAGGAATAAAATGGACCTAAACATAAAACTTAACCAAAATTTTCAATTTTCTAAGTATAAAAAGGGCACATAATTTTGTCAAAATGCACGCCAGAGTTATCTAACTTTGCCTGCCCAGTCCCCTCATGATAGAAAGTAAGTGTACCAAGTTTGAATGCAACAGCATTGATACTTTCTGAGAAAAGTGGACCTAAACGCAAAACTTAACCGGACGCCAACGCCGACGCCAACGCCGACGCCAAGGTGATGACAATAGCTCATAATTTTTTTTCAAAAAATAGATGAGCTAAAAATGTGACTTCTAGAGTGTTCACATGTTTTCACTATATACATATAGAGAAAACTGCCCCGCCCTCTAGCAGCCATGTTTTTTCACCGATCTTGACCATTTTCAAACTCATCAGAGATATCAATGTAACCAATGTTTCATGAAGATTGTGCAAAAATTGTGACTTCTTGAGTGTTCACAAGGTTTCTCTATAGCCATATAAGGAATATTGCTCCGCCCCCTGGTGGCCATGTTTTTCAACGGACCGGAACCATTTTTTAACTCAACCAACATATCATTAAGACAAACATTTTGACAAAGTTACATGAAGATTGGGCATGAAATGTGACTTCTACAGTGTTTACAAGTTTTTCCTTTTTTTTGACCTAGTTTTTGACCCGGCACGACTCAATTTCGAACTTGACCGATATTTCATTGGGACAAAGCTTCTGACCAAGTTTCATGAAGATCGGACAATAAATGTGGCCTCTAGAGTGTTTACGAACAAATGTTAACGGACGGACGGACGGATGTACGTACGACAGACAAAGACCGGTCACAAAAGCTCACCTGAGCAATCAGGTGAGCTAAAAAAGAGGGGCAAGAAGTTTGAACTAAAGGAGAAGTAACTTTAAAATACAGTGGATAAAACTCTGAAATATAGAGGAGGGAACTTTGAAATACTGATGAGTGAACTCTAAAATACAGAGGAAAGAGCTTTGAAATACAGGACAGGAATGTTTTATCTAAGTTACTTTCTTACCACAAGCCAGTACTTTTGTCCCAGGAAGCGGCTGTTAGGCCACATGGTGGTGTAGTACTTCATCCAGATAAGGCCAATGGGAGCAAAGAAGATCCACGCTAGTAGCATCAGGCAAGCTGCAAGAGGAGCAGGTAGCACTATAAATTGTTTCATGGTATTTTATATATATATATATCTAAAAGCCTGTCAATTTAAGAAATTTAATATATACAGACTTGAATTTGAAATTAGGGTCTTATTCTGGAAATTTAAAAAATATATTAATTTGTTTATTGTACATGTGTCTTATAGATAAAATAACATCTGAAGTGTTCACTTTTAAAATGTAAATACAATTTAAATCTTTCATCAATAAAGATTTTTTTCACCTAATGCAAATTCATTCTTTACATTTATCCTTAATTGAAATGGTTCAACAATGAAAAACAAATTCCAAGTTAAATGTTGAGAGTTTATTGGGATATATAATAGAATGCAATTATTTTAACTTAAACTAAACAACCCTCACTAAAGTGCAACCTCCCTGACCCAAATTAAAACAAGAGGGCCTGAAAGGCCCAAAGTCGCTCATCTGAGATTCAAAGGAACTGACCTGTTCTGTGCATCCCAAGATGCCATTAGAACAATATGTTGTTACCAACTTTCATGACTAGTGAACACCCTGGCAGCCACGTTTTTCAACAGACCAGAACCATTTTCATACACATCCAAGATATCATTGAAACAAGGGCTGTTTGTAAAACATGCATGCCCCCCTATATGGGCTATAAGTTGTAGTAGCAGCCATTGTGTGAATACGTTTTTTGTCACTGTGAACAACGGTGGTGGTGGTGGTGGTGGTGGTGGTG
Source organism: Dreissena polymorpha (assembly GCF_020536995.1). Classification (NCBI taxonomy): domain Eukaryota; kingdom Metazoa; phylum Mollusca; class Bivalvia; order Myida; family Dreissenidae; genus Dreissena; species Dreissena polymorpha. Next base: position 29,768,461 of record NC_068370.1, read on the forward strand.
GTGGTGGTGGCAGCGGCGGCGGTGGTTGTGGTGGTGGTGGTTATTGGTACAATGCATTACAAAAATGCAGTTAGCCTTACATTTGGTAAAATTTAAATATATTACAAGGGAGGCAAATGCTGTAACAAAAAGAACATGCATAAACGGTAGTTGTTTCCCTTGTTTGAACCATGCTAAATCCTTAAAATGCCTATTTCCGATAACTGTGACCTTCACCTGTGACCTTGACCTTTGACCTAGTGACCTCAAAATCAATAGGGGTCATCTGCAAGTCATGATCAATTTACCTATGAAGTTTCATGATCCTAGGCCCAAGCGTTCTTGAGTTATCATCTGACAACCACCTGGTGGACGGACCGACAGACAGACCGACAGACAGACCGACCGACAGACCAAAGCAATATACCCCCTCGTCTTCGAAGGGGGGCATAACAAATATACTGACAGAGTTTCATGAAGATTCATAAGTCCATATAAGGAAAAATGCCCCGCCCACTGGTGGCCATGTTTTTCAAGCAACTGGAACCACTTTCGAACTTGTCCAAAATATCATTGGGACAAATCTTCTGACAAAGTTTCATGATGATCGTACAATAAATATGGCTTCTAGAGTGTTAACAAGGTTTAACTATAGCTATATAAGGAAAAATGCCACGCCCCCTTGGCGGCCATGTTTTTCCACTAATGGAACCATTTTCTTACTCATCTAAGATATCATTGGGACAAATCATTTGACCAAGTTTCATGATGATCGGACAATAAATGTGGCCTCTAGAGTGTTAACAAGGTTTTACTAAAGCATAATATATAGCCATATTAGGAAAAATGCCCCGCCCCCTGGTGGCCATGTTTTTTAAGCAACCGAAACCATTTTCAATCTCATCCAAGATATCATTAGGACAAATCTTCTGACCAAGTTTCATGAAGATCGGAAAATAAATGTGGCCTCTAGAGTGTTAACAAGGTTTTAATATAGCCATATAATGAAAAATGCCCCGCCCCCTGGCAGCCATGTTTTTCAACCAACCAGCATCATTTTTGAACTTGTCCATGATATTATTGGGTTGAATCTTCTGACCAAGTTTCATGAAGATCAGACAATAAATGTGGCCTCTAGAGTGTTAACTAGATTTTACTATAGCCAAATATAGCCATATAAGGAAAAATGCCCCGCCTCTTGGCAGCCATGTTTTTCAAGCAAACGTAACCATTTTCAAACTCATCCAAGATATCATTGAGACCAATCTTCCAACCAAATTTCATGAAGATTGGACAATAAATGTGGCCTCTAGAGTGTTAAAAAGGTTTTACTATAGCCATATAAGGAAAACTGCCCCGCCCCATGGCGGCCATGTTTTTTCACCGATCTGGACCATTTTTTAACTCGTTCGAGATATCAATGAAACCAATGTTTTGACCAAATTTCATGATGATTGGGCAAAAATTGTGACTTCTAGAGTGTTCACAAGGTTTCTCAATAGCCATTTAAGGAATACTGCCCCGCCCCCTGGCGGCCATGTTTTTCAACGGACCGGAGCCACTTTTGAACTCAACCAACATATCATTTAGACAAACATTTTGACAAAGTTACATGAAGATTGGGCATCAAATGTGACTTCTACAGTGTTCCCAAGGTTTTCTTTTTTTTGACCTATTGACCTAGTTTTTGACCCAACATGTACCAGTTTCGAACTCAGTTGAGGTATTAATGGGTCAAATGTTCTGACCAAATTTCATGAAGATCAGACAATAAATGTGGCCTCTAGAGTGTTCACAAGGCAAAATGGACGAAGGACGACGCACGACGGACGAAGGACAAAAAGCGATCACAAAAAAATGTAAATGTAAATGTAAAAATGCAAGGCCTCTAGGTGAGAATTATAAGAGAATATATATCTATATGAGCCTTGCTTGCTAGCTAAATGCATGAGTATAAAGTGTGGTCCTAAATTAGCCTGTACAGTCCACACAGGCTATCCAGGGACAACCATTTCTTCTCTTATGGAATACTTAGGTTTTTAAAAAGACTCTTCTAAACCAAAAATCTGGTCAAGGCCGAAAGTGTTGTCCCTGATAAGCCTGTGCAGACAATTTGTGCTAACTCATTAAGCCCCTTTTTCCCAGAGCCAGGCTCATATCGTAAAATGAAGATTTTCATAAAACCGAAACAAGCATAAGTAGAGCTTACCGTGCGCCTTCACAAGATGGTACCTGGCGCGCCCTGTGATGTCAGCCCCAACGTCCAGTGACACTTCCTCAGGGGAGGCAAGCGGCAGGTGACCGACGACGATATCATGTGGCAGAATGTTCCCTGAAGATCAGTAAAGGTGGCGATGGAAAAATGATGACTTGATTCCACACAAGGAAACTTATTATGTTATGTGCCCAAAGTTTTAAACAAGGGCTGTTTGTAAAACATGCATGCCCCCCATATGGGCTGTCAGTTGTAGTGGCAGCCATTGTGTGAATACGGTTTTTGTCACTGTGACCTTAACCTTTGACCTTGTGACCTGAAAATCAATAGGGGTCATCTGCCAGTGATGATCAATGTACCTATGAAGTTTCATGATCCTAAGACTAATTATTCTTGAGTTATCATCAGGAAACCATTTTACTGTTTTGAGTAACTGTGACCTTGACCTTTGACCTAGTGACCTGAAAATCAATAGGGGTCATCTGCCAGTCATTATCAATGTACCTATGAAGTTTCATGATCCTAGGCGTAAGCATTCTTGAGTTATCATCCGGAAACCATTTTACTGTTTCAAGTCACTGTGACCTTGACCTTTGACCTAGTGACCTGAAAATCAATAGGGGTCATCTGCCAGTCATGATCAATGCTCCTATTAAGTTTCATTATCCTAGGAGTAAGCATTCTTGAGTTATCATCCGCAAACCATTTTACTGTTTCGAGTCACTGTGACCTTGACCTTTGACCTAGTGACCTGAAAATCAATAGGGGTCATCTGCCAGTCATGATTAATGTACCTATGAAGTTTCATGATCCTAGGCGTAAGCATTCTTGAGTTATCATCCGGAAACCATTATACTGTTTCGAGTCACTGTGAACTTGACCTTTGACCTAGTTACCTGAAAATCAATAGGAGTCATCTGCCAGTCATGATCCATGTACCTATGAAGTTTCATGATTCTAGGCGTAAGCATTTTTGAGTTATCATCCGCAAACCATTTTACTATTTTGAGTCACTGTGACCTTGACCTTTGACCTAGTGACCTGAAAATCAATAGGGGTCATCTGCCAGTCATGATCAATGTACTTATGAAGTTTCATGATCCTAGGCCTACGCGTTCTTTAGTTATCATTTGGAAACCATTTTACTATTTCAAGTCACTGTGACCTTGACCTTTGACCTAGTGAACTGAAAATCAATAGGGGTCATCTGCCAGTCATGATCAATGTACCTATGAAGTTTCATAATCCTAGGCCTAAGCGTTCTTGAGTTATCATCCAGAAACCATCTGGTGGACGGACCGACGGACCGACATAAGCAAAACAATATACCCCGTCTCCTTCGAAAGGGGACATAATTATTGCAAATGTTATAAAAAATACTACACAACACAATTGTGTAACAATTATAGCCTTATTATTATATTTCATAGAAATATAATGTTCCACATCAAGAAAAGCAAGTTCAATATTTTTACAACTATCTTTCGTCTCATGGGTGAGAGACTATGTTACTTTTACTTTCCACAACAAAACAACTGGTTATCCTTTAAGCATGTGTCATTCATGAACAGCAAATTTTTTTTCTATTTGTTATAGGGTGGTGCGGTGGTCGAGTGTTAACACTCTGGTCTACCATTCCAGAGGTCCCCGGTTCAATTCCCGGCCGGGGCACTGGAAATTTCAGAAATGCTTCAAGTGTTTCCCACCCAACTAGAGATGTTCTGGTATGAAACCCAGGTAATTCTCGCGTGTATCGGTGCTATACACTCGGCACTTTAAAGAACCAAGGGATCTATTCGCAAAGAGCTAGGGTATCGCACCCGGATTCCTTGTATCCCAATTCTGTCTCTTCTGCTTGCTGTCTCTTCAGCAAAACCAAAGGACCCCATTGGAAATAAGTGCTTGCACTTTCATGGGTCATCCTTGACTGGAAGGCAAAAAGAAATACATACTTCCCAATTCTGTGCACACAATTCATCATAGCAGCATTTTTTAAATAAACAACACGCTTTTTCTATGGGATTCTCCTTCCCAATTTACTTTAATTGAGCCTTGCTCTGGGAAAATGGGTCTTAAAGCATGCACGTAATGTGAAACTTTTTGCATAAACTATACTTTTCCTAAGAAGAGACTCCTGAAACAAACAAGAGATGTGTTTGTCAGAAACACAATGCCCCCTACTGCGCTGCTTTGATTTAAATATTTTTGTTTTTTATTATATCCCTTTAAAAAATATTACTTCCCTTGAAAAAATAACCTGTACCTGCCAAATGATAAATAGAAATTATCTCCCTTTAAAGCTTGTTACTTTCCTTGGATTTGTTTTTACCTTTGACCTTGAAAGATGACCTTTACCTTGACCTTTTACCACTCAAAATGTGCAGCTTCATAAGATACACATGCATGCCAAATATCAAGTTGCTATCATCAATATTGCATAGGTTATGGCCAATGTAAAAGTTTTCTGATGGACGGACTGACAGACGGACAGTGCAACTGCTATATGCCACCCTACCAGGGGCATAAAAATACAATACAATTAGAAAGTGTTATCCCTGATTACCCTGGGGAAACTCCAGTGGCGAATCTAGGACAACACTTAATGCAAATAATTTAAGTCCTGTTTTTCAAGAGCACTGCTCAACTGCATGCCATGGTTACCTTTGTGTGATGGACCGCGAGCCATAAGAAGCCTCCATGGACGAGAAATCAGTCCATAGTTGGTCAGCTCCTCATTGTTCACCCTGTTATCACGTCTGAAGCGACATCGCAGTCGTCCATTGTTGTACGAACCTTCCTCAGACAGCAGTCCATCTTTCGGCTGAACAATGGTATTATATCGTCATTTTGAATAATTCATGAGTACTCTATTCGATTTAAGAGTAATATTAAAACCAACTCTATAATTTTGGTTTGTTTTAAAATTTATTTTATTACTTTATTTTATTTTAAATTATGAACAAGTACCCCCAGTTATGACATCATTTATATGCCATCATTATAGTTGGGGTTTTTGTGGGGGTTTTCAACTTCAATCATGAATATTGATGGATGCTACCATCACAAGATGTGTTTTATACCCTACAATCATAATAACTCATTTATGACACAAAAGTCGACAGTGAGGTCAAGGGTGTCATCCCCACTACGGGGGGATTCTTAAGATCTCCCACCAAATACATCAAGTCCTAGTTATACCCAGGGAATGGACTTTAAATGCAAATTACCTAAAATAAATGAGTTTACACTAAATAAAACTATGACAGTAAGGCGTTTGTAAGTGTTGTCCTTGTAGTTGATGGACTGGAATACCTCCACACGCCCGCTGGTGTGGTTGTGTACACACTCAAACACAAGATCATCGCCCTGCAAAACAAATAATCCTTGTTCCGGAAAATCTGGGCTTAATTCATTTGAGTAAAGTGTCGTCCTAGATTAGCCTTTGCAGTCCGAACAGGCCTGTCAGGGAAAACACTTTGTCTGAAATGAATTTTAGCTAAGAACAACTTAAAAAGAAAAATTGCATAAAAGCAGAAAGTGTCTTTCCTGATTTACCTGTGCGGACTGCACAGGCTGATCTAGAACGACACATTATGATCATGCATTTTGTCCAATTTTCTCAAAGCAAAACTTAAATAAATCACAAAGATTTCAGGTAATTTTAGACTTCTATATTTGCCAAAACTTCTAGTAGCAAATTATATACGGTAAATATTTCATCCCGGTTCTGACTCGTCTAGGCGCTCAATTAAAACTACAACTTTAAGTCAACGTCACTCAAGCGTTCGCTGTGAGGAGGAGCCTTACCTAAGAAAGGTCGAAAGACCAAACGGTCTCTATTCTGTTCTCCTAGTATTGCAGGTGAGTCATTACTGTTTATTGTACCTTTTTAATTACACTTATTGTAATTTTATACACAAGTAATATACTGTATACCTATTCAATATGTCATGAAAATTAAATGTTCTATATAGTTTTTGCTATGACTTTAACGGCGACCAAAAGGCCATTATGACCTAAGCCGAAGTGTCAGTAACCGTTTTACATAAAAAATCAAAATGGCCGACCGAAGCGGTGTATCGAAGCGTGGAAGGCAAAAAAAAAGCCATTTCAGTCCACGCTGCATGCATTCTTTCAATTAGATTCAAATGCCCAAAGCATGGTTTCGTCAATAATTGATCAACTTATAAGCTCTTGCGTAAATGACTGTGAATCTAAAGCACTCAAAAAACATTTAGGGTAAGACCAGAAAAAGCTGTCCGATTATGGGAAAGCAAGAAACGGAGAAGGAAAGCCAGGCTTTTCCAAGACTATAAACCAAAATGTTGAATTGTTGAGGTGTCAAAAACAAAGAATAAAAAAATATTTGGTAATATATTGTTAAGAATTAATTTTATAAATAGGGGTTAAAATAAGAATTAATTTTTAAAATAGGGAGTAAATAAGAATTTGACCAAAATTTTATCTGGAGCTCTGCCTTGACCTTTAACCTAGTGACCTGATAATCAATAGGGTCATCTGCCAGTCATTAGTGTTTTTCCCAAGCCATTTAAGCGTGGCGAAAAACCACGCCGCCCTCACGGATAGCCACTCTGCCCTTTTCAAAGGCAAATTTAGCCACGCTCCCTTATCGATAACATCTTTATAGCCTTATGACCTAACTTGGTCCGCAAAATCAGCGACCTTGATTGTCTGTGATGCTCTGACTGTGCTTTCTTTACTCGAGAGACGTCAACGTCTAATCGACTATATTAATTGAGCAGATTTAATCTATTACAGTGCTCGATTTATAGGTAGGTCTTACTGACTGCTCCAAAGCTGTGAATTAGTCATGCGTGAATAACCCAGTGTCAGGATCAATCGATAATGCCGGAGGCTATGTTATACCAAGCGCACTTTTCGGTCGGCAATGTGTACTCCCACACGATAAAATCATTACTTCGGAGGCTTTTGATGAAAAACTCGATGTTATTCTCATGGCAATTGTGCATTGCATGCATTATTCAGTTATATCAAAAAATATATTTTTACACATAATTACATTTAAAATCACAAACAAATTTATTCTTTTTCGTTTTCGTCTTTAAGTTAATTAGATCTAATTATTGAAATAATTACTGAGACGTATACTTATTTAACAAAATGTGAATCGCGTATACGATTTAACGTTGCTATGCGCACCTGTCGCTTACATCATTGACATTTTATCAACATGGCGGACTTTACAGAATTGAATTGTTACTCGGTAAAAATGGCAAATAACGTTGTAAACGATTGAATAAACGATGGATATTATACATTAAGAAGGAATTAATGAAATTCTGTGATAATCAACGATGCATAAAAATGTTTTAGATAGCAACAACATTATTTATTTATTTGTAATCTACTTGGTGGATGTATGTCACGGAAACGAGTGTCTGCATATTGTTCAGCGTTTTTTTTCCTTCTTTAACTAGTACCAGGGAACGGTACGTTTCTCAAAGCCTACCAGAGGCTTCCCAATTTTAGCACCGGACCTTTCCCAATCTCGATATCTACCGTTCCGAACGATTTTAGGTGCCGTTCCCAATAGCCAGTGCCTTTTATTTTCGCTGGAAATATCTTTTGATATTGTCGAGCCTTTCATTTTCGACCATTTATTTTCGCCGGACATTGTTGCGTAGAAAGTAAACAAAACTTTTCAAATGGGGCGCAACTCTAACCGCTGTGTAAAAATGTGAATGGATTACATAACCGCGACGAGTGATCGATATTTCCCGTGAAAGAATTCCATCGCTAAGACCAGTCTTCCTTACATCAATAAACTTTCTCAACACTAATTTTTCGTTGACATTAAAAAAAACGTAACCGTATTGAGTTAAATGCGCATATTACTTCTATGTATAGTTTTTTAAGTGTCAAATCCGGACAGTAACTATTCGGATACGGATATAAACAAATAAAAGTTTAACATAAAATTAAAAATAATGAGACATGGGTGTAAAATCCTATAGTTATTTACAACATATACATAAGCATTTAATGGCAGATGATCTTAATATCTTATTTGATGATTTGAAAAAAAATCAAAACAAAATATAAGACTTACCTTTGAAAATTATTGTTAAAGCATTCCACTCTAAAAACTCATTTTGGTTACGTGAGACTATTCTCACTGTCTATTGTTAAAAGATGTCAAACCAGTACAAGATCCATTGTTGTTGTTTTTGTTTAGTTTTTAAGTTTTTAATTTAACTCACATGAAACATTGCAGGGCTTGTAAGACTTTTAAGGGCTAAAACAAAATTATTAATATTATTTTTTATGCAACCTCAGTGCTTATGCCTATCACTGGAAGATATTTTTTTCCAATTGACGGGCACATTCTAACTGAAGTGGCAATAACACAATTTTCACATGACATGATACGATAGTCAAAATATCATCACCGTACTGTAGTTTTTCTGTCACAACCTAGAGTTTAAAATGCTTTGTGATGCAGAATATAGCCCCTAATGATAGATTACATGCATTTTAAAGGTTCCCAATTCATCAATTTTGCGACTCGAATTTTTCCCAATTCATTGATTTCGCGACTCGTTTTTTCCCCAATTTGAAGATTTCACGACTCGAAAAATTCCCAATTGTAGGGGTACAGGTACCTTTCCCCTTTGGGGAAAAAAAACGCTGTTGTTAGCGATCAATTTACTCGCAATGTTATTTTAAACATCTGTCAAGATTATTGTTAGAAAATGGGATAAGACAAACATGGTTTCATTTATATGTTAGTGGATCTGTGTATAATAAGATTCATATGCATATATTGCTTTATTATGTTTGTCGTGCTGTACAGTTTATTGAAACAGCATGGAACTTAAATGTACATTACAAGGTAAATATATTAATATAAATCATAGTAAGTTAAATACATCTATTACCATTAAATGTGCTTGTTTATATGTTATTTTTCCCACAACTGCTTCTGATGCGATTACATGTTTCCCCGTAATTCAAGTATTCAGGGAACGTTTTTGCCCTTTTTTGCCTAAACTGCGTGCTAAAATGCCCTTTTTGAAAGTAATGCGCCATGCCACTTTGCCTTCCTGGGAAAAACACTAGTCATGATCAATGTACCTATGAAGTTTCATGATCCTAGGCCTAAGCATTCTTGAGTTATCCAGAAACCATTTTACCATTTGAAGTCACTGTGACCTTGATCTTTGACCTAGTGACCTAAAAGGGATCATCCATCAGTCATGATCAATGTACCTATGAAGCTTCATGATCCTAGGCCTAAGCGTTCTTGAGTTATCATCCGGAAACCATCTGGTGGAAGGACCGACCGACATGTGCAAAACATTATACCCCCTCTTCTTTGAAGGGGGGCATAAAAATATAAGGCCTCCAGGAGAGAATTATATGAGAATATATATGAGTCTTGCTTGCTAGCTTAATGCATAAAGTGTTGTCCTAAATTAGCCTGTACAGTCCCCATAGTCTATCCAGGGAGAACCATTTCTGCTCTTATGGAATATTTAGGTTATTAATAAGACTCTTCTAAACCAAAAATCTGGTCAAGGCAGAAAGTGTCTTCCCTGATTAGCCTCTGCAGGCAATTTACACATATGCATTAAGCCATCTTTTCCCAGAGTGAGGCTCATATGGTAAAATAAAGATTAAGATAAAACCGCAACAAGCATAAGTAGAGCTTACCGTGCGCCTTCACGAGATGGTACCTGGCGCGCCCTGTGATGTCGGCACCAACGTCCAGTGACACTTCCTCAGGGGAGGCAAGCGGCAGGTGACCGACTACGATATCATGTGGCAGAATGTTCCCTGAAGATCAGTAAAGGTGGCGATGGAATAATGATGACTTCATTCTACACAAGGATATTTATTATGGTATGTGCTCAAAGTTTTCAATAATTGCAAATGTTTTTTAAAAAAACTACACAACACGAATGCAGGACAATTATAGCCTTGTTATTATATTTTATAGACATTTAATTTATCCATATCATGGGACAAAAATTCCACTTGTCTGCTCGTATTGACGAGTGAAATCTTGAAAGGACGAGTGAATTTCCCTAAAGCTCTCGTCCTACAGGACGAGTGAAAAAAAACTGATGTTAAAATATGTATTTTCTGACCAGTAAGACTCTTTTTCATTAAATAAAATCATTTCTTAAAGCATATCTATTCCGAAAGTAGAACGCGAATGAACCGGAAATCGTAATTGTAAATTTCATACAGCAGGTGTGCGTTGTTATGCGAGACTGTGTCCCGAGTAAATATTGGCTTTTTGGTGTAAACTTTGCGCGTCCATGTTGACAGGGAACCATCTGACTTCATTCACTGTAAGTATTGATTTTTTTAAAAGAATTATTTTACTGTGAAGTACGGTTTTAAACCAGCCTGAATTTCATCTGAAAAATGTCTCACGTACGAGCGTTCTTTTAAGGGGGCAGAAGCGATGTTCAACCATCTGAAATGGAAAGCACGCAAGCATTAGAAAAAGGAAAAAACAAATTTGTCTTCGTTTATTTATTTTGTGTTCCTCATAAATAAAGTAAGTTAAGATTTCTTCTGTGATCAGCTGGCATGAATAACTAAGTAATCAGCATTTTAGCAGTGATATAGGAAACATTGTTAGTCATATCAGTCCTTTGCAATCTTTCTTTCACACATATTTGAAGGACAAGTGCATGTGTTTGCAGGACGAGTGAAAATTTTAATGCACTTGTCCCGCAGGACGAGTGCAATTTATAAATATTTTTGTCCCCTGCATATCAAGAAAAGCTAGTTCAATATGTTTACAACTATCTTTTGTATCTTAGGCTAAATACTTGTTTACATGTACTTTCCAAAACAAAACTGTCACTTATCTTTTAAGCATGTGTCATTCCTCAAAAAGCTAATTTGTTTTTTAGTTTTTCCCAATCCTGTGCACGGAATTCATTACAGCAGCATTTGTTTTTAATTAACAACACGTTTGTTCTATGGAATTCTGATTCTCAATTAACTTTCATTGAGCCTTGCTCTGGGAAAACAGGAAAGTGTCGTCCCTGATCAGCCTTTTGGGACTCCACAGGCTTATCTGGTACAGCACTTTATGCACATGATGCAAGTCCTGTTTTTGCGATTGATACCTTTGTGTGATGGACCGCGAGCCATAAGCAACCTCCATGGAAGAAAAATCAATCCATAGTTGGTCAGCTCCTCATTGTTCACCCTGTTATCATGTCTGAAGCGACATCGCAGTCGTCCATTGTTGTACGAACCTTCCTTGGACAGCAGTCCATCTTTCGGCTAATCAATGGTATCATATCTTCATTTTAAATCATTCATGAGTACTCTTTTCGATTTAAGAGTAATATGAAAACCAACTCTATAATTTTGGTTTGTTTATTTTATTAATTAAATTTTTAAATTAAGAACAAGTACCCCCATTTATGACATCATTCATATGCCATCATTATACTAGTTGGGGTTTTTGTGGGGGTTTTCAACTTCAATTATGAACATTAATGCATGCTACCATCACAAGACGTTTTTTATATCCTACAATCATAATCACTCAGTTATGACACAAAAGTCAACAGCGAGGTCAAGGGTTCCATCCCGACTGCGGGGGGATTCTTATGATCTCCCACCAAATACATCCAGTCCTCGTTATACCCAGAGAATGGACTCACAAGAGTTCCAATAATACTTAGGCTTTAAATGCAAATTATCTAAAATAAATGAGTTTACACTAAATTAAACAATGACAGTATACCTTTATAAGGCGTTTGTTACATTGTTTGTAGTGTTGTCCTTGTAGTTGATGGACTGGAATACCTCCACACGCCCGCCATGGTGTGGTTGTGTACACACTCAAACACAAGATCATCGCCCTGCAAAACAAATAATCCTTGCTCCAGAAAATCTGGGCTTAATTCATTTGAGTAAAGTGTCGTCCTAGATTAGCCTGTGCAGTCCGAACAGGCTTGTCAGGGAAAACACTTTGTCTGAAATGAATTTTAGCTAAGAACAACTTCCTTTTTCATGAAAAATTGCATAAACGCAGAAAGTGTCTTTCCTGATTTACCTGTGCGGACTGCACAGGCTGATCTAGAACGACACATTATGATCATGCATTTTGTCCAGTTTTCTCAAAGCAAAACCTAAATAAATTAACAAAAATTTCAGGTAATTTTATACTTCTATAATTTGCCAACATTGACATTTATATTTCACAGACCTCTGTGCAAAACAATTATGTCACATCTGGAAATACCTTCCTTAAGAACAAAGTATGGGTTGTTTGTATTTCTGATTGGATATTGAGGACTTATTCTTTGCATAAAAAAACCATGAAAATGTCAGGCAGTTATCTTCTCTGTTAAATGAGATATTTGTTATTGAAGAGGCAGATCACCTTGTTTTTGTCACATTTCACCAAAAAAAAACAACAGTGCGTCTGAAACTAAATGACCTAACAAGAGCACCGCATAACGGGTGATACGCTCGGCTGCGAAAGCTTGACCTTTGACCTAGAGACCCAAATAATGGGTGTGACATGGAGAACTCATCAAGATGCAGCTACATGTGAAGTTTCAAACTTGTAGGTTGAAGCACTTTGATTTTAGAGCCAATGTTCAAAACCTTAACAAAATGTTAAGGTTTTAGCACGACCCTGACGACACGACAACGGACACGACGAGCTGGCTATGACAATACCTCGGGTTTTCTCCGAAAACAGCCGAGCAAAAATCAGTTGAAGATCATTGAAAAACGTTCATTGCATTTTTTCATTAAATTTGTAAATGAGAAGGTGAAATCCTATATTTATGTTTTTACAATATAAATGTGTAAAAATATTACTTATATCTGTCCTGAAGATAAATTACAGTATAAGAAAAGAACATGCCATTTGCATCAAGTGTCAGTACATGTACTTTAGTTGCCATAAAGTATCAGTTGCAATGTTGGGGTCGCCTAAAATGTCATAAATATAGCTTAGGTCTGGAACATTGAGTCACATCAATTCAAAGACAATGAAATTTATTTCTGAATAACATTTACTTTAGTAATTTTTTATGTCATAAGGCAGGATTTCTAATGAGTTATCATCCTGAAACCATTTTACTGTTTTGAGTCACTGTGACCTTGACCTTTTACCTGAAAATCAATAGAGCTCATCTGCCAGTCATGATAAATGTACCTATGAAGTTTCATGATCCTAGGCGTAAGCATTCTTGAGTTATCATCCGGAAACCATATTCTGTTTTGAGTCACTCTGACCTTGACCTTTGACCTAGTGACCTGAAAATCAATAGGGGTCATTTACCAGTCATGATCAATGAACTTATAAAGTTTCATGATTCTACATGTAGGTGTAAGCATTCTTGAGTTATCATCTGGAAAACATTTTACTATTAAGTTACTATGAAGTTTCATGGTCCTAGGCCTAAGCGTTCTTGAGTATCATTCGGAAACCATCTGGTGGACAGACCGACTGACCGATCGACCGACATGTGCAAAACAATATACCCCCTCTTCTTTGAAGGGGGGGGGCATAAAAAGTTATGATAGACTTTAACGAATGATTGGAAGCGGGCGTTAACGATAAGCGTCTAATAAATGAGATACTCCGCCCCGAGCCAATTATCGCTTAGTCTTAACAACTGATCTCGTTGACGCAAGACGGTATATTCCCCCGGGTCAAATGTGACGCATGACATAATTTTCTCAAGAGTCAAAAAGGGGTCTTCTGTAATTTTCAAGCGTCAAAACCCAGGAGCTGGGGTCAAAGGAAAGCCCTGGACCTATACAAATGTATTCTATAGGTCTTTAATATAAGTTATAGAGGACGAAAAATAATGTATCTGGAAATGACAGTGCGAAAAATGTGCATATTGTTTGATTGCAGAAAATGAAATTTGGTTAACATATTGCTTTACAAAAGCATATTTTGTGGGTAAAAAACAACTTTATTATCACCTTTTAATTTCAAACGATAATCGGCTGAAAGGTGTAACATCATCGACATAGAACTAATTATTTAATTATCATCCTTAAATTCAGATCAATAGTCGGGAGAAAGGTGTAGAGTGATCAGCTAAGAAACAATTTATTTATTGTTACGCTTCATTTCATTTGTTTATCATTAAATTCCATGTGTGCCATCGGCCGCTATATTGTTGGCGGAAGTCAATATCATCTATTAGGGCTTAACACTAAGGCATGTCCGAACGACATTCACTGCCTGTACCAGGGGTTCCACTGGCCCAAAAAAAGTTGTCGCCACTTTTTCGCGGCGTGAATACTGTCGGTTATTCCACCTTATTAATAAGAACAATCATTTTAACAAACCTTACTACATTAATGTCATTGACTATATTATCACTTTAAAAAGTATGTTATTTCATAAAAAAACAATAAGTACCTTCATAAGTCATACCTTCATAAGTCTTAATAAGCTTTATTTGTATATAAATAACATTTTTTTTCAACTTGATAAACAACATAGATAACCAAAATAATATTATTATATTAACATCAAAGTATTAAACAGTATGCTGCATGAATGTTTCGAAATTAATTATTTAAACATAAAATCACACCAATGTTCATCATTTGAAAGGGAATCAGAAAATGAAGCATCTCACTTCTAAGTGTTTAACAGTTATATTTGGTCATTTGGACATGATATACATCAGCTTCTGTTGTTAACAAGTTTTCTGTTAGTGGTGGATGATTTCCAGGTTCAATTAAATGACTGTTGTTCACGCCTTTTTCCTGACAGAAAGGCCCAGATAATTTCCAACATCCATTCTAGTTGCCTGAAATAACATAAAACATATTTTTACAAACTATCAACATCAAACCAACACATAAATGTCCCTATCTTTAAATGTCCGAATTTAACATATCCGAAATATAGTACATCGAGTGAATGTTTTATATTTAATTCAGAAATTGTTGTTATCTTAATCAATTTATATCCTTCCCAGAACATTACAATAATGAATCTATTAAACAGAAATGCTCACAAATACCTGTTGAAACAAGTTTTTATTTGTTGATGTGGAGAAATTAAATGCTTTTGCCAGCCCCATGGTTTTGATTTTAACAAAGAAATAGCGGCCCTAATAATCATTATAATTATTGATCGTCGTGACAGTTTGTCCCCGTGTTACTTAACTTATTGCTCAATATCATAAAGAACCCGTTAATCCGATAATAACCCCCATAAAACTTGACAACAGCAGTAAAAACACCGTTTATAACACTTACACGCTTCGGTGATTTCTAATGCACTCTGCACTGTAGGTCGCTTACTAGGGCTGCAACAATATACCGGTATATCGGTATATATCGCAATACGCAATCCGCATATTGTATTGCGATATGATTTTCATCATACCGGTACGAAAATTTTACAAAAATTCATTCACATTTCGTCCAGAAAAGCCATCCGAAATAATGATAAAAAGGTAAACAAAACAAAGCAGTGTAAATTATTTTTTACGTAAAAAAAGCATTCTAAAAAGTGTTTTATACGGAGTAGCATTGTTACATGGGAGCATTCATTCGATGCTTTTGAACAGATTATCGTGGAATTAATTGCGCACAGCTGTAAATGTTTCGTTCGATTCTGATTTGAGCATTATTTGTAATCCGAATTTCGGAAACACGCTTCCAAATTTGAATGCTTACGCGACAATAAAAAATTATAGCGTCAAATAAAAAGTGCTTTATCCTTTGTCTCAATAAAAAGCGCGCGAAAATTATACAGACATGTAGAACGTCGCATGGAAAGTATGGGTGTATTTTGTGTTGTATAAAAACGGGAACATCACGTCAGCTGAATTACGCGTGTTCAGCGGGAAAAACGCCCCGGTTGGACGTTATTTCATCACATCTTTAAATAGTAACAATTGCAAAAATGTATTTGATACTTAAGAAAATTTGCAAATGTTTGTGTTTCTTATTATTCTTGAGCACATTTATAGTAAATATTTACCAGAATTTGCTTAAAAATTGGAATTTATGGGATTATTGGGTAATTGGCAAGTTATAATTTTGGTACAAGTTAGCAATATATTGCGATATATTGCAATACGGGTTTTTGAACTGACAATATATTGCAATACGGTTTTTGGCGTATTGTTGCAGCACTATCGCTTACATCGTCGTAAATCAATATTACCAACTGACAGACGCTGGCCGCTAATGCTCGGTCGCGTACTTTCGACTCGCAGTACATTTTCGGATAGGATTTTACCGATTTTTTAAAATTCGCCACTTTTAAAAAATTGGAGCCACATTTAAAAATTTAGCGCCATTTGGCGCCAATGGTGATCGACAGCGGAACCCCTGCTGTACCTAGGTTCGGGCTAGCAAATGTCCCAGTAACATGCCCGACCAGTCGTGTGTATTTTGGGCGGGATTATGTGTTCTATATCAATAAACTGCATTTTAAATAAGCTTTTGAAAGATGCAAAAATCTTAATACAGTATGATCAAATGACAATTAAATCCCAGATTGAAGTCGGAGTCTACAAACAGATCGTAACTCGAAATAGATTTGGAACCCCTTGATTGCAATCAAAAAGGCCAACTATTCAGAAAATCCCCAGCGGTTTTCCTGGTAAAACATGTCAGTACCTATTTTTAAACAGAATTCCGATAGATACGGATTTGATTGGTTTCCTGGAACTGATGTGTTTTCTTGATAAAAATACGTTTAAAACTAAAAGCCGGGATCGCCCAGGATTATCCGGGATCAATGAAGGTATAAAACTCGACATTAACACAAAGTTAATATTAAATTATTATTTATTTATCAATTTAAAATTATTTTAATTTGTTTGATAGATTAGAAGTGTTTTGACAATCTTTTTTACACAATTCAATAAGCAAAACTAATATTAATGGTCGATCACGGCTTTTAGTAGAGTGTTAACCTTGTACAATTGTTACTACTACCGTAAAACGTTATTTGTTATTTTGCGACACCTAAGATTCACTTACCGTTTGTTGTCAGACGGCAACCGCGGCAATCTATGTAAAAAGGTTTTAACGTTCATGTCATTGTTTAAGTTTGGCTTTACGGGTGGGGATGGGAGTTCCTCGGATAAAAAAAGAAAAGGGAAGGAGGAAAGTAAGAAAAAGTATGAGGAAAAAAAACAAGGAAATTTCTCCCGAAATGGCGTGAAGATTACAAAGAGATGTCTTAAGTAGATGAATATTGAATTTATTAGCATAAGTAAGGCAAGCTAATAAGAATGATTGAATCATAATTGCGCATCTCCACACACAAGAAAATACAAGTTAAATAATAAATATAAAGGTTTTGATAATACTTTGGTCATGGCACATAAAAGATTGGTCAGAGCTAGTAGGTTCTGCATTTACTAGCCCGAATGGGCTAGTTGAAAAAAGTAAGTGTTAAGCCTAGCTGAAATAATTCGCGTTCAGAATAGATCTGAACGCTGAAACTCCGGTCTGTAAAAACCATAACGAAAATTAAATACAATACTATTACATCAATATGCTTAAAATTGCAAAATAACATTACCAACTCATAAAGTTTTAGTTAAGAAGTCCATTTTTACCTCAAATAGCGTCGAATTGAAGTTAAAAGGCATAATTTGTTTCAGTTAAACTTCTGCTTGAATCACAATACAATCACTGACCTCTCGCCATGTTATGAAATATTTAAATATCAACCAATCAGAAGAAGGCATTACGGTGTAATAGGCTGCGTGATCGATTAAAATCTACCTGCGGTATACAGCGGGCACAGCGATTGGCATGGAAAATGTGAGTAGTGTGTTGATTTTAATTGGTCAGGCGTGCAAAAGTGAAAGAGTCATTACATAATTCTTACGGAACATTATTTAGAAATGAATCATCTACACAGGTATGTAAATATTATTGCAATCCGTTGATATTAACTGTCTGATATCGGGGCTTGAATGTTGCGCACCAATTTCCTTGCGCATCAATATAGACAAAGAAGGAAAACTCTAGCTATTAAAAAGATAGAGTGGACTATTGACGCCAAGAGTCTGCCAAAGCAAAAATCATCAAAAGACTCTAAGGCGGCAATTAATATTGACTAGTGTTAAGCCCTGTCTGTGTATTCCAAGTATATTGTGTCTGCGCAATAATGACCCAATATTATGTGTGAGCAAACTCGATGCTGATTGGCCAGCTACCACGTGCGCTTCAATAGCAATACAGTCAAGCAATGTTTTATGCTCTGGTGCCATACATGCCAGAATTTTTTAGGTCCAAAGCGGGACATTCCATAAAAAATTGTCAGGACATTTGACCAAAAAGCAGGACACCTAAAACGATCTATCATTCCACCTTAACTGTAGTCAGTATAGTACTAACAAAAACTCTTGATACTTTTATTCAAGACATAAAACATCTGATATGAAGCATGAAATCTAAAACATAACAATAACAGTTTTATTAAATAAGACAATAGCAAACAACGAAGATAATATTCATCTTTTTAGAGTACAAAATCTGGAACATTAAGACAACAATACTCATGTTACATCTTTTTAGAGTACAAAACTGGAACATTACGACATCATCTTTTTAGAGTACAAAATCTGGAACATTACGACAACAATGCTCATTATATTACTTTCAATGGCAAACATTAACGCAGGGGAGGCTATCCAGTACACTGAAAGTACGGGTTACAGTAAACTATCTACCGAACAGTTACTTTTACACTTTTACTGTTTGTTGCGATGTTTTTTTAAGCATGTATCCATGCGCAGTTTGTTACTTGTCAATTGTCGCGGCTTAATTGGAGTAGGGTCAAACTGTCATGCATAGCACCTCGTTGTTTTTAGCTTAATTGGAGTAGGGTCAAACTGTCATGCATAGCACCTCGTTGTTTTTATTACAATTACACCCAATTACACTAGACAGGATGGGTATCACTTATTGGACTGTTCGTTGTGATTTTGGTATATTGCACATTCGGATTATCCCG
Organism: Dreissena polymorpha; assembly: GCF_020536995.1. Classification (NCBI taxonomy): domain Eukaryota; kingdom Metazoa; phylum Mollusca; class Bivalvia; order Myida; family Dreissenidae; genus Dreissena; species Dreissena polymorpha. The sequence goes on from NC_068370.1 coordinate 29,787,648, forward strand.
CTATTTTGGAACTAAACATTGAATGTGAAAGACTCATTAATGACGTAGAGTTAATTTTACAAAACAATTGTTTTGTAAACCGTTTCAAACAAAGACAAAAACAAACACATTTTCAACATTTATTTCATTATAATACAACTATCGATAGCAATAAGTGACCACTATCTTGAAGACCACCATGGTGTGAATGCCTGATAAAATCAATAATATGCCTATAAATCGCTGATAAGGTGTCATAAACAACACTGGTACACACGAGTAGAATCGGATTGTTAATTGGGGGCAAAAAAGGGATTAGCGGTGGTAAGTGTAAGCGAAACAGAGCTTGAATAGCGCATTTTATTAGGAACCTATTGACCTTACATCGTTTTTTAACGAATGTCGGGACAAATCGTCTCATATCGGGACGCCGGGACAAAGGGCCCAAAAGCGGGACTGTCCCGCCGAGATCGGGACGTCTGGCATGTATGTCTGGTGCAGACCGGTTTTCATTTATTGTTCAAAATTGCGAACACTTTAATTGAAACAAAAAGAAAAATATAGAAAACCAGTCTATATTTAAATGGTCAATCAATACGAAGTGGTTCTTTAAATTTAGAGTTTCCAGAGGATCATCCAGCTTGGAAGAACTGGTGACACTCGCCAAAATCTTGTGTCCTCCGGTTCCCGGGACACAGTTAGTGTTGAGGCCTGTGAACAGTTACTGTTCTTGATCACTGTATTTTTCCTTAAACTCATTTACTAATTGTACAGTCAATACTTTAGTGTTCAAATTAACATATTATTGTAAAATTAGATAAAGGGAGATATAGACAATTGAAAAGCTAAAATATTTACATGAAATTAAATATAATTTAAATAATAAATAAATAAAATATAAAATAAAAAAATAAACTAGTTGCTATTTCTTGTCAATGCAATGCAAAATATTATAAACCAGAACGATCGTATCACCGTACGTGTATCCGTCGTTATAATTTCGTTTATAAAAAACGTCGGAAATAAATTATGATCGACAACAAATCCTGTATCCGAAAACGACTGTCCGAAAAAAGGACGGGTTTGGCACATGTAATATTTGATGCATATCGTTTGACTGCCAAGAATGAAAACCAATTAATCGTCAAATACGTAATCAATTTATAATTTGGTTAACATATTGACCTTATCGCGATGACGTCACAAAAGGGACAGTCCCTTAGCGACGGTGAAAACAATGCCCTACATGTAGATACGGTCGATTTACTACGCTGATTGAGCACCTCTGCTGATATTTCGTCAATTGCATTCCTATTGGGAAGTCGATAGGGAATTAAATGTCCTGTAATTGGTGTTTAAAATGTCTTTTGACTATTATGAAGGTTAGATTGCACTTCCAAAGCCCGATAAGATCAGAAAATAAAACTAATTGGACTTAATGAATGTCCGTACAAATTGCAAGCTGGATGTCGGAAAAATGACCCGACCAAGTGGCCGATGATCGAGTACGACGACATTCATGATTAACTTTCTCACTGAGACACCGGGTAAATTCGTTTATTCTGTAATAATGGGAGTATCCTTGTAGATGTTGATGTAATGAGTATTGTCGTTCTTTTCAGGGTTCATTCATCTTCGAAAATTATAATTATATTTCTACTATGTCAATTTATCATGCTAATGTGAAGCTGTAAAATACGTAGGGACATCTGGTACATGACTTACTGAAAGCCTTAGTTGTGTTCATTGTAATGAGTACGAGTGACAAATATTAAAATTAACACACATATATCTGTATAAATATTTGTTTTTCAAACATTATTTAACCCCGTTGCTGTCAAACGTAATTTCTTTTTTATGATGTTGATCTTTTTTTGTTGTAACATTAAATCTTAATACGGAATGACGTCTTTTTAATTAACACGCTTAATACGTTACTTGTTTTTTTACGTAAATTTTATAATTATTAAATACTTTAATAAATTAATCGGGCTAGTATCTTTACGGGGTAAATTTCTGATAATCTAAATTGGACATGACTTTTTATTTGACCGTATGTCACATATCTAATTATAGCAACTGTTTAGTACATCGGCGTTAATTATTCATCCAAATGACTGCTTAATACTACCACAAAGAGGAGACATGGTGGCATCTATCGTGTTAAATGACACTGTCTGGACCACCCAGTGTGGTTTATGATACCTTTTTGTCAGTTAAGTTTGGACAATATTTGATCAAAACGAGATAATCGGATTATGCAAAACAAAGGGGCAATAAAACACCAGAATACAAAAGCTTACACGATTTTAAGACTGATGCAAACAATCAAATGAAAAATATTGCATTTAATTTAATTAAATGTTTATTTAAGGTGTCAACGTGTTTTATAAAGCAACTGTATATTCAATTATTTCGGCATTAAAAAATTGGCTTAAATGACTGCTCAGTATGACAAGAGATGACATAGAGGTATCATAAATTGTGTTTAATGACCACATGTGGTTTATGCAGAGCCCCAAGTATAGGTCCTCAGCTGACTTTATGACACCGTGTTTTCTTTGTCTGGACAGTATCCGATCATAACGAGATAATCGGTTTGTGATGAAGAAAGGGGCATTCAAATACCTAACATGCGGAAACAAAAAGTGTCGAAATTGGTTTGAATTCAATAAAAACAATAACATTTATCATGAGAATTTATTTAATACGTAACAAGGTATTAGGTAATGAGGTAACAAATATAGAGGTTCAAATCAGCTACTATAGTATATGTTGCATATATTTAAAATTTATTGGTTGTTTGTTTTCATCCTTATTTGTGTTCGTTCATTAAATTAAATTTATTATGAAAGAATTTCTATTTCTGGGTATTTTTATTCTAAAAAATGGTTGCAGAGATGTGCCTTAACTTAAGAAAATTGCGAGCAGTGTTTAATATTTCAATGCAAATAAAATGGTGACAGCGCTTTTGTTTTCACCGTCGTCAAGGGGCATGTAACTCTAACTGACGCAAGTGCCCGGATGTTGCGATAAGTTCAATTGATGTACAATATGCTATTGCACTGCTTAACTTTGCTATAAATCGATCACTTAAAAAATTCAAAATGGCGATTTTCGAAAACTAGCAAAGACATTTCGTCAGTTGCGGTTCATGTCCGTGCCATCTACTAACAAATCGGAAATAAGTAAATAAAATACCGGGGATAATTGGTATCGAGCGATATTATTATGAAAATAAAGTAGCGAAAACGATGAGTACGAAATCAGGGTACGAAACATTCTTGACTAAAACATTTATTTATACGGGTTACTTAGAAATTTCTATATGAACAAAGTCATAACGAGATCATATTTTAACAAGACAAATGTTAAATTACTTACACCGTGAGGAGGATACGGGTCTACACTTTTTTTTCGTAATAGCGGGAAAGAGGCCAAGGCTTCAAGTACGTATACTTTCCAAACGAATAATGAACCTAAAGAAACTAACGAAAAGAAAAAACGGTTACAACACACCTTCAATAGATTATGTTCAATTTTGTGACCCCTGGGGAGTGGTCAAATATGATCCCAAGGGCTTAATTTGAACAAACTTGGTAGATGACAATTAGATCTCACTACATACCAAATTTGGTAGATTTTTGCCATACGGTTATGGACAAGAAGACATTTAAAGTTTTCGCAAAAAAGTCCACATATAAGCATATGTCCAATTTTGTGACCCCTGGGGCAGGGTCAAATTTGACCCCAGGGGCATAATTTGAACAAATTTGGTAGAGGACTATTAAATGTCTCTACATACCAAATTTGAAAGCCCTTGGCCCAATGGTTATGGACGATAAGATTTTGAAAGTTTTCACAAAATAGGCCTTATATCAGCAAATTTTCAATTTTGTGACCCCCGGGGCAGGATCAAATTTGACCCCATGGGGCATAATTTGAACAAATTTGAAAGAGGTTCACTCCAGGAACATTTGTAAGAAGTTTTATCAGAATTGGACTCGTAGTTTAGGAAAAGAAGATGCTTAAAGAAAAAGTTAACGCACGCACGCACGCACGCACGACGGACACAGGACCAGTGGAGATAATAAAACCCAGAAAAATACATTCAGCTTTATTTAAGCAATTTCACAATTAAGCTGTCACGTGCAGAACTGTGATGTCATCTTTGTTTATTTGTAGAATCACATAGATGTTTAATGTGTTTTTCTAACAAATTCTGCCATTTTCTTTACCGTAATTACTCTATATTTTCGGACACTTAAAAATAGTTATTTTTTCGTGTCCGAAAATTTAGATACTAAAAATATTCAAAAATAACGAGTGTCCGAAAATTTAGAGACAGACATGTTATGGTAGTTTGTCAATTATTGTAATGAAATAAAACCAATTATAAATGTGCAATAATTTTATTGTGTTTTACTCTCCTTTCCCTGCTTCAAATCAAGTACAACTTTACTTATTTGCAATAGCTTACCTGAAATGGTTTGTAAAAAACGTCATAAAACAACCATACTGCTTCCTGCATACTATAAAATTTCAAACGCTATTGGGTGAAACCATTGTTTATTTTACCCAATAACGCAATTGTAATGGTCCATTGCCCTCAGGCATTGTATGCCAGGTTTTATTACGTTAATCAGGTTGTAAAACTCCATGACCGAAGGGTCCCATATAAGCGAAAACAGGGCAGAAATCTAGTAAACTAGCGCTGTTAAATATACTGTCCGAAAAATTGGAGTCATTAATTATTGACAAAAATCAGTATGTCCGAAAATATAGATTCACGAAAAATAATTATTTTGGCTAAAAAAGAGGATGTCCGAAAAGTTAGTGTCCGAAAACTTAGAGTAATTACGGTAGTTTGATATCAAAATAAAGAATGACATTCTTAACAAAGAATATAAAAAACAAAGCATATATTCATTACAATATATATTGTCAGGAGAACGTACATATTCTGGTCTCTTCATCTCTGCTATGGGCTCATTGGGATCGTAGATGGTAACAGATTTATCCCGTACCCAGAATGTTGTTTCGTCCTGTACAGAAGTGACCCTGGAAACGACAAAACTATTAATGTTGTCAAACTTCACTTTTGCCCTGTTGTTTGATAGGCAATTGTTTTCATTTTTTTTCTTTTCTTGTCAATATTTTGGGATATTTTGGCATGAATACATGCTTGTATAGTGTTTATAACAATTGGTTAAATTTCGCACTGAAATTTCCATGTACAACAATTTCAATTACTTGCATGAAAACTTTTGTTGAACAGACCTCAAATGACACCAAGTGATTCCTATTATTATGTACTGGATTCATGATATAAGTTGAAAAAAAGAAGTAATAGGTTTTTATTATTGAGAGATAAATTCATTTAATATATCGTACTCAAATGAACAAAATTATATTTTGCCATGAAATGACTTCGAACTTAACATGTTTACAGTTACATATAACATCATTATAAGTTATTATTTGTAAGGAATAGCATTAAACAAGAGCTGTTACCATAGGATGACTTATGCCCCTTATAAACGCTTGGTTGAAGTTATGAGCTTTTTTTGAAACCTAAACGCAGATTTCGAAACCTTAATGTGGACACTAAGTTCAAGGTCAAGGTCACAAGGGTCACAATTTGTGTGCATATGGAAAGGCCTTGTCCATATACACATGCAGGCCAAATATGAAATTGCTATCTGAAGGGACATAGAAGTTATGAGCATTTTTCGAAATCTAAACGCAAAGTGTGACGGACAGACGGACGGACAGTCCGATCACTAAATGCCCTCCTTTGGGGGCATAAAAATGTCTTAGAATATCAAAATAAACCAGAAAGCCACATAAACTAGAGAGCAGACACCATGCTAAATACTTGAAATGCACTCAGTGACCCCGTGACCTACTTTTTGATCCAGCATGACCCATATTCGAACTTGACCTAGATATTGTCTTGATACAACTTCTGACCAAGTTTGGTAAAGATCAGATGAAAACTACTTCAATTAGAGAGCTTACACCGTGCTAAATCCTTGAAATGCACTAAGTGACCCCATGACCTAGTTTTTGACCCGGCATGACCCATATTCGAACTTGACCTAGATATTGTCTACATACAACTTCTGACCAAGTTTCGTAAAGATTGGATGAAAACTATTTGAATTAGAGAGCGGACACGAAAAGAGTGACAGACTGACAGACAGACTGACAGACTGACGGACAGTGCGAAAACTATATACCCCCTTTTCTTCGAAAGGGGGCATTACAATTGAATAGATTTATTGTAGATAAAAGAGCCATCACAGCTAATATTGACTATGAATAAGCAATTGACATGACGCCGCCTGTCAATCAAATCCTTATCTAAGATTTTCTATCAATCAGCGATCGATTAATCAGGCGCGCGAGTTAGCAACAAACTGTCCGCCAATATCCTAGACAAGCTTTGGCTAGGTTGACTTTTATTTCAAAGAGTTTCTTTTGTTTTCCTCTTTAAAAAACGTAGATTCAAAATGGTAAAACGTTGTCAATAGGGATTATGTAACTCGGACAATCGATATCCTGACAGATTAGTTGGTGGCATTGAATTTATATCGTTTCCATCGCCGAAAAGAGATCTTGAGAAGTGTAAGAGATGGATAAATGCAAGCGGTCGTCCCCACGAACAACTGAACGTCAACACTGTCAAAGACAATTACAATATCTTATTATCGAATATACTAGCAGATTTAAATAGTTTATGTTATCGATCTGATCATCACATAATAGTCAATGGTTTTTAATAGTTTTGTCAGTTACTAGGTGATTAATAGAAGCAAGGTTAATCTGCATTACTTTAAGAAAAGTAAAACCCAGCATGAAGCCTAATTCATTCTGTGTTTTATTACCCTGATAGTAATGCACTGTATTGTCATTATACACGCTATTAGAAGGTGACACGCGATATCTTACCTTAATAACGGTATCTACACATACGCATGTGGTGTCACCGATGAACGCTTTTAATCCACACTTGGAGATCTAATGCCTAGTTCTCTTTTTTTTTTCAACGAGTTTCGTTTATTTTGTTCGAAAAAAAAACTAAATGAAATATGGCAAAACGGTGCAAAAAGGGATTATGTAACTCTGGCATTCGATATCAAGAAAGATTTCCAACGCGGAAATGCGGTCTTGACAACTGCGAGTGGAAGCTTCAATGTGTAGCATTACCGAGATCCCCCTTATAGAACATTAATTTATTTCAAAAACTGGAAATGTCATATAAGCAATAACTAGGCATTATGAAGTATGAATTATATCACGTGTGCATGTAAAATAATACAGAATATTGGTACCCACTTTGCGTAACTTAACGAAATCACCGTTATAAATAGAGTTTTTGTGTGTGTCAGAAATAATTGAAAACCATTTTTTGTTACTATTTTAATAAAAATGTATCGATAAATGCCATTGTATAAGAGTTATTACTGCTGATGTAACCAACAAGAAACCGTCAGAGATGGGTGATGCTCCTCAAAGTTGTTTTTTCACAATATTGCACTATATATTCAGATAAAAGGAAACGTCTTGAGGGGCATAATTTTGGACAAAATAATACGATTGATGGTTTAGCAACTTTCAAAGGGCCAAAACTCTCTAAAAAAATCATCTAACCAGAACCCACTAATAACATGCGCATCTCCTCAAGGTAGTTAAGCTTCCCATAAAGCTTCATTGTATTCCAGTTAGTAGTTGGGGAGAAATAGCCCAGACAAGAATTGCACTATATGTACAGTTTATAGAAAATTTCAAAGGGCTATAACTCTGTGAAAAATCATCCGACCATAACCGGCAGATAATATACACATCTCCTGTTGGTAGTGAAGCTTCCCATACAGTTTCATTGTATTCCCGTAATAAGTTGCTGAGTAATAGCCGGGACATGAAATGCACTATATATACAATGGAAAATTTCAAAGGGTCCTAACTTTGGGAAAAATAATCCAACCAGAACTGGCTGATAATATGCACATCTCCTCTTGGTAGTGAAGCTTCCCATAAAGTTTCATTGAATTCCGGTCATTAGTTGCTGAGAAATAGCCCAGACAAGAATTGCACTATATGTACAGTTAACGGAAAATTTCAAAGGGCCATAACTCTGTGAAAAATCATCTGACCAGAACCCCCTGATAATATGCACATCTGCTTTTGGTAGTGAAGCTTCCCATAAAGTTTCATTGAATTCCGGTCATAAGTTGCTGAGAAATAGCCCGGACAAAAATTGCACTATAATGTACAGTTAATGGAAATTTCAAAGGGCCATAACTCTGGGAAAAATCATCGGACCAGAACCGGCTGATAATATGCACATCTCCTCTTGGTAGTGAAGCTTCCCATAAAGTTTAATTGAATTCCGGTCATTAGTTGCTGAGAAATAGCCCGGACAAAAATTGGGCACGGACGGACGGACGGATGGACAGACGGACAGATGAAGCAGCGACTATATGCTCCCCCCCAATTTTTTTTTTTTGGGGGGGGGAGCATAATAAATGCGGTAACTTGGGGGAAGTCAGTACCAGCGCGTGCGTCTGGTACTGGTAGCTTTATTAAGTAGCCTGACTGAATTTTCCTTCATACAAGGCTAATTTATATCAGACAATGACAAAAATGATTGTGTTATTTTGCACTTTCAATTATAGTGATTGATAAATGTCCAATAAGCAATGTTCAATGTTATTAATATTACTTTTATACGTAATAACATGTGAGATTTAGGTACCCACTCTGCGCCAGAAAGCGCGTGAAACTTCACCGAAATCCCAGTTATAAAGCGATATTTCGTGTCAAATACACGAGGGTTAATATTTCGTTAATATTTTCGTAAATAACATGGGTAAATAGCGGTGTAGAAGTGTTATTTTATTGCTAATACCACCATTACATGTAGTAACAGGTTCGATTTCGGTAAGCGCGCAAGCATTTGAGAGCGTGTTTAATGTACCGAAAACCCGTTATAATTAGCTGATGTTCTCTATAAACATATATTTTTGCATTTGCATAATCACTAAATGACACAAACCCCTTTTACAAGTGTTATATGGTGTGAAAAGGTCCATAAAAATCATCCGGAATATCGCGTAAATCTACATGTATATGCAATCTATAGGCAAAGAAGCCATTTTGTGTGTTAGTTTGTCTAGGTTTGCTTATCGCTAAGCCACGTGATTAAATGGGCGGAGCGATCATCATACAGGCGTCATGTCAATTATTGGGATTCAAATACAAATGCCTAATGAGCTCAAGAATGGAAGGGAATATCCGCCAGTCCAAGGATGATGTTAAATGACAGTCTCATTTTAACTACTAGCACATGCTTTCTGATACATGGTAGTTGCATTTTGCCTAGTTACATTTGCAATGCAAACACTTAATCTCATTGTCACATATTGATAAGTTTATAATTATTTCATATATATCTTTACTTCGTGTGTGTCATTGACAACTGCAGTTAAACTTTTGGAATTTGTATTAATGCTTATTCTAACGGCGTTCTTTTCTTTAACTATGTGCACTTGGCTATGTTGCTACTGAATTTAACAAGCTGTTAATATCTTTGTGGATCTATATTACTTCTTATGTCGATTGCTTGTGCGTCTCTGATTTAGAATTAGACTTTGGTTTTGAATACACCGCCGTTATAAATAGTTCACAATGCGAAAATGGGAACCAGTACAAAAAAACTAATTCCAGCGCAAATTGCAGCGTAAATTAATTACTATTGCCGGGAGATCACTCTAAACATCTAAATCAAAATCTCCGGTATCAACCGTGATACATCGATTATCTCTGGAATCCTCCGTAAAAAAGCGGTGATAGGGTAAAAAACTTACATGTCTACAAAATGCCTATTGTTTGCCAATCTCTTGCACGACGGTTACATTACCAATCTCCACGCAGAGTTGTCGTTCCTTGCTCCCACATACAACTTCACGAAAGGCTCAGCCCTCCATTTTGTTTATAAAATAGATAACATCGAACAAACGCATTCAACGTATATTTGATTGGATATTTAAGATCGCATGCATTAAATTAAGAAATATGCCTTTGTAATGTACGATAAATCGTGCAAAAACTTGCGAGTTTTAATGCAACTCTTTGGAACTAATTTATCGCCCATTTACGCAGATGGAATCATTCCACGCACTTCACAAAGGTAAACAATTGAACATATTTTTTTTTGAGTGACGTTAGGAATTGCTTCGACGTGTGTATGTATGTTGGTTTCTCAACATAAAAAAACATATCAATTTTATAATAATGAATTAAGACTGATATATAGAGAATATATGGTTGGTGACTTTTGATATCATGTGATATAAGACGAGTCTGATATGGCGTAGGAAAAGGCGAGGCTTGCCGAGCCTTTTCACACGCCATATCGGACGAGTCTTATATCACATGATATCAAAAGTCACCAACCATATATTCTATTTATTATGCCACATTTTAAAGTAAATAAGAAAATATTCACAAAACAAACAAAAACGAACAACCGCTAAATTGCATTGATGTAGATACGGTAATAAATATGCAAATTAGTAGCAACCTGATTACATCCGCTAGCGTCTATGCATATATATTTACACAAAAAAATAGTTCGAAAGTAAGCAACAAACAATCAAATTTAAACGCACATACTACAAAAATTGAAGCGAGAAATCGAAACTTAAAAGAACAATTACTGCACTAAAAACACAATACCAATATTTTTTACAATAACACATTCGACATGTACTTCCAAGAGTACACACCAACCGCTATTTTAAAAGCGAATGTGTAGAGTGAAAATTTCAAACAATAAATACAATAATCAAATGGAACGGGATTTTAACGTAGTGCGCAATTTGGAAGTGATAAGAGTGATTTATTTTTCAACTTGTCCATCTCCGTAATATACGTTTAGTTGTGAGATGTTAACAGTTCCCCCCCCCCCCCCCAAAAAAAAAAAAAAAACAGGCCTTCACGTGCAAAGTCAAAGTGGGTGGGGAACGCGACTACTTGTGTATTTCGAGTCGCTGGAACTTCATAATGAAGCTGCTTTTGTGCAATATTCTGTGACGTTACCAGCTGTGTGTTAGACGAAACGAAAATGCTTTAATTTTGCATCGTGTTTTGAGACTGTCAGGGTGACATGATGGATTAATTGCTGTTTGACTGACAATAAATGAAAATGTTTGTGTTTGGAAATTGCTGAGGTTAATATCTTCACAATTGGGAAATCCCAACATAAGTTGACTGCCAGTTTGACCACTGATCTGCATAATAACAGTGGGAGAGCATGCTAAATCCCTCAGCTTCTGCACCATATGTTTCCTGGACGAGTGGTTGGTATCCTCTAAACCTATAAGTTCGTGCAACTTAAACTTCAAACGCATATATTTTAATAAAAAGTCAGTAAACAATACCTTAATGTGATATATGCTTTTAGATTTATCCTTTGTTTAACCAATAACGAGTAAAATAGTTTGCATTTCAGATAAAATAACGGAGTTACGTACCTTTAAACATGTGTGTACATCGTAGCCTGCGTCACAGAATTACCCTATAAAATCGTGCACTGAGTTTAATGACGTCATAACGAGGCCCTGGCATGTGTTTTTAACAACTGATGTCTATTTTTGTGAATATGTGTTTATTTCTAATAAATATTTGTTGTTTTAGCTGACTTTCGTGATTAAACTGTATTGAACATAACGGTTTAAAAAAACATCGGTAAACATAAAAAGAAATATCAACTGTGTAAAATGTTATCAGAGGTCCAGATAAAGTGTATCAATTAACAGAAAATAACGAAACAACAGCCAGTGATTGCACTTAACTTTTGAATATGTGCAACTGTTTCACATTGAATATCAAAGTAAAACATTCACACATAATAAAAACTTAAGTTTCTTTACGGAGAATTGGGCGTTTGTTTGTAAAACTAACTCGATTATGCATCACTAGAAAACATACGATTTTAATAAAATTCATAGCATCAGATAAAAAAATATCTAAGAAGAAAACGCTATCTAGTATTCTGATGTTTAACTAAAAAAAACTCGAAATCAAGAAACAAGAGCTATATAACGTAAATATAACTCAGTTTAATCACAGTGAGGGCATAAAAAGCTGTCACGCATTCTAATGACAGTTTTTTTGTGACAAAATGCCAAATGCACGCGATGCGAACATTTGTCGCAACAGGCCCAGGTCACGATCATAACGTATTGCCTGGTGTCATCATTTGGAGGGTAAAACTTTCCACAGACACAGCACACTTCTTCGTCATCGTCCATGCTCTCATCATCCGATCCGGACACGTTTCCCATTCCACTAGTCGATGGTTTGGGATTGAGTGGATCCATTATGACGCTAGATGTGGATTTCCTCTTATTCTCAATCGTCTTTCCTTTTTCTTTTTGCATATTATCCTTATGCTCATCGTACTGGGATAGTATTTCCATAAACGACGGATCTGTTATGTTTTTCTCCCCAGGTCTAGGTTTGGAAAGGCGTGGCTTTGCATTCTTCGGGTTTTCAACTTTGGGGCACGTACATGCACAACCGCATGCTTTGTTGGGAGGGATCTCCGCAGTTTCCATTTTCATTTGTAAGTATGCTTCAACAGCATCTTTCCCTTTCTTCATTGCCTTGACCTTCTGAACGGGTGTGTTGTCTTTGAATGATTTACTGGGAAACAATTTGGTCCGCTCCACCGCGTTTCCATCCAGAGAATATATCCCTGCTTTGTTAAAGGTGCCAGTTATATTTGAGGGGCATATGGCACGAAGGTACGCTTTACACGCCAAAGCCGTCATGTCATATTTGGTTACAGACTTTTCCATGTTATCTCTCATAAAAGAGGCGCATTCCCTATAATAGAAGCCCTTGAATGGTCCGAATATCCCCACATCAAGCGGCTGAAGGAGATGGGACGTATGTGCCGGTAAAATAGAATGATGTTATTCGCTACCGCCAAATCAATCATCTGCTTTGATGTGTGGCTTGCGTGACCATCGTATATAAGCAGTATCTTCTGCGTTGCGTTAGCGATGGACCGGACATTTGGGAGGAAGTGGTTTTGGATGTAATCGATGAAAATGGTTGACTTTGACCATGATATCTTATATCAGTCTTAATTCATTATTATAAAATTGATAAGGTTTTTTTATGTTAAGTAACCAACGTACATACACACGTCTAAGAAATTCTTAACGTCACTCAAAAAAATATGTTCAATTGTTTACATTTGTGAAGTGTGTGGAATGATTCCATCTGCGTAAATGGGCAATAAATTACTTCCAAAGAGTTGCATTTAAACTCGCAAGATTTTGCACGATTTATCGTACATTTAAAAGTCATATCTATTAATTTAATGCATGCGATCTTAAATATCCAATCAAATATACATTGAATGCGTTTGTTTGGTTTACCTATTTTATAGACAAAATGGCAAGCTGAGCAATTCGCAGAGTTGTATGTGAGAGCAAGGAACGACAACTCTGCGTGGAGATTGTTGTTTTGCTTGGAGGTCATAATATACTGAATAGTTTCCCTTTATAATTAAATGTAAAAGTGAAAACTTTAAGCGAAAATAAATGCAACATTTCGCACATAGAGACCCCCATAACCATACCTTTTCTTAAAGGCCATTCTAAGCGGAATCGATTTACGCAATAAAAAGATATGCCATGTTCAAACGAAGATATTGACTTCTTCATTTCTACACCGATTCACTTCCAAATTATACTGAATATCTCTTATGACAATACGGTCAATCTCAACTATGCACGGTCCATTACCAACCCTGGGGTACCCCCTTGGTCAAACATGCGGCGTGGTGATACGCGTCGGCCTCTGCCGCGCCATTTCTAGTTGTTGTTGAATTCAATATGAATTGCTATAAATGGAATAGTGAGAACTGTCTGCGCTTCTTTATTATGGTATTGTTTATCATAAATACAAGTTTAATTTATCATCTAGTGTGAATGGCTTTTACATGAAATGCCAATTGTGTTGTTTTGGTAAGATAATTGCCTCTTGTTGTAAATAATGAATAAATCTTGTTTTATTTGAACAATTATGAGATTTTGTTATTGGATAAATTTCTTAATTTAACGGGCATTGCTTTAACATTTGAGTCTGGCTCTGGGAAAATTGGACTCAATGCTCATGCTCCAAATGTTTTCTCAGATTAGCCTGTACCGTCAGCACAGGCTTATCAGGGACAACAATTTCCGTCAGAGACTTTTTTATCGAAAAATCCCATTTAGCGATAATTTCATCACTGATTTGCCCTGATTAACACTTGACACACATGCATTAAGACCCATTTTCCCAGACCGATGCTCAATTATGTTGTTGTTGTTTTTCTTGTAATGACTGTGGATGAAGTCATCCATCATGAAAAAGCGTGTCAAAATAATCTAAATACTGAATAACCTTTTTTACAATTCAATTAGAAAATATATGTATTACATGGCATACTGGTTAAATAAATATTAGGATAAACACACATTACATAAACATCATCTGAAAACAAAATGATCCCTCTGGTCCTGTTGCTAGTGTATCCCACACATACTGCTTATGACTAGACATATGCAACTTTACCATGATCATACAATTGTTTTCAAAACAATCTATAAAATGGTGCAATATAAGTTAAAAACCTACATATGCATGTGAATTGCACTACTGCATTCAGGGTTCCATCTTATCAAAGATCGTACGGCAATATTAACTTAAGATTGACTTTTGTTATTCTAGAATATAAGTGATTATGATCTGTATGTTTCAAATATCAAGGATATTTGACAGCTACTTTGGAAATTAAAATTAAATTAAAACATATAATCATTTCTATATAATTTTGGATTTGTGTGCTAAGATGTTGATTGTGTACATTTCTATCTGAATGTAATGCGGCTATTTTCCAACTTATGTTTTATAAGATATATTATGTCAAAATACAATTTGTTATGGCTATCTCTTTAAAAAAAGGTCAGCAGTGTTTGATTTAGACATTAATCACTGTAACACATAAACTTATGACGACATTATTTATTAATTTATGTATACAATCGTTTGCACAGAGGTTTTTGAAACATCAGAATAAAATTGTGTATGCATTCCTCTGAATGATTGTCTTGTCATAGAGCTAGGGGGGGGGGGGGTCGAAAAATCGCGTTTAAATGTTTGATGATAGTATACTTATAAACAATAAATGTCACGCAAAAACAAAAACCTTTCATCATATATTGAGTGTTACAAACATTTGTTACGATAATAAGCGTGCTTCTTCAATCTTCGTTAACAGGGCAATCAATTTCATAAAAGAAACAAAAATATTCAAGTTGATAGTCGCATGATGGTATTGTTAAGTTTAGTATGTGCTTCATACAACACTTACTTATACTTGAAGACTAAACAGTATGAATAGACCAGCCACCTAAAAACTTCCTTATTAAGGAGAACACTCATAGTTCTTTACTGACTCAGGCATGTGTCTTAATAGAAACACTATAATACAATCTGCAAAAACTTCCTTCATTAATCCGCGGATAGTAGTTGTTTGATTGTTTAAATTGATATGTTAAAGAGACCAAACCAATAGCTTAAGCTTGCAGTATTTTTAATTTACAATTAGCTTTATCGATTTTAAAACATGGTGGTATATAATTATTATAATAACGAGTATACAGTTATATGCATGAATGTTTTGTCTTAGAGGGAAGTGACATTTATAAATTTTGATAACATATGTCATGAATATCATCTTGTGGGAATTGTTTTAAAGTGTTTTACACTATGTTACAATACTAGCTTATAAGTGATAACAATGTATTATCTAAAACAACTATTTAGCAGACCAAGGTTTCATAGAAAACAAAGTTCTTCCAATATATTCTCAAATTGGTGGTATTGTTTAGTTGTGTGTGTGTGCTTAAGACATCACTTAGTTTCAAGTGAACAATTCTCTTTATCAGTCGCCGAGTACTTTAAACGCTTTGATGTTTAGAAGAACAATCACAGTCCTCAAGAGGCGGTTTAAGTGCGCAGTTATTGCTCTGTATTAAATTATGTACATAATTTTTTATTTATAAAAACAAGTCACCGTTATGTAGTATAATGATATATTAGAGAGATAATAACTGTTACGTAGTCAGATATGACACTTGCTGATCTAAGTTTCTATACTTTTTTCACAGAAATATGATCTGCTTTGATCATCTAAGTACCATCTTTATGGGAAATTTTCACCCCCCCATTATCCTACATGTACTAACATATTGATGTGTTTGTTTGTATGGTGTTAATGCCCGTGTATTTAACTTACATTGAGGCAAAGTTTCACTTAATTTGCTTCCTGGGTTTCACCAGTACTAGGCTAGGGCTCTGCAGTCTCGCCAGAGGACACTCCCATGAAAAAAATCAGCACCGCATGCGAGGATCATACCCAGGACCCCTGAGTTACAAACCGTAAACATTAACTGGATCACTGAGCTACACATTATAGATGCAAAGAAAAACAAGATCGATCTACCATTTAAGTCTATAAAAGAAAAATCTTCATTAAATGTGTCTGTTTGAAGACACCTATTAAGTAACTGTTCAACCCGTACTGTGGTCAACTCAAACCCATTTTGGTCAACTTATACCTGTTTTTTGGTCAACTGGTACCTTTCCAAAATCATCTCGAACCCAGTATACAGAAATAGGTGTAAGCTGGTCAACATATATTGATTATAGTATAAAACAGTATCAGAAATATAAACATTTGAAATGAAAAAGAGAAACCATTAAATTCCAGAAAACATAATTATTTTTGTTTGTTAATGAGATTACTGTGCATACTTATTTTATCACATTGCTTTCCATTTTAATTAGCTCTGTAAATGGATTTCCATGCCGTATTGGGGATAAACTAGTAAAAAACAATTTAAATGAATAATTTGAATAAAATACAATTTTACCAACCTAGGTACGATTTTATTAGATAAAGACAGTGTTACGAAGATATGCGATGAAAACAGTATGAAATAAATAGTTAAATTCAAACAAGCCAATAGTAAGACGTTTTGATCATCGTAACCCACCTTCGGTACAATGATACTATGGCCGTATGATGTGTAAATGAAAACAAGATTACGCCCATTAACTTCAAATAGACCTTAATCACAAACCAAATGACAACTCAACGTTCGAAATGGGGATTACAATCGTATGCAATTTACCTAATAAACAAGTACAATAAACAAGTAACCTTAACCTGAATAAGAACAGTGGAAAATACGTTCGAAACGACGCAGTACAGCAATTCATCTGGTAGATGTATAATACAACACCGTTCTAAATATTAACCTTTTACGAAAACTACCGAAAACTACAGAAAACTCTGGTTCTCCGTCGTGTATGAATTCAGTATTACTAATGCATTCGTCTTAATGCATTCGGCATTCGGCTTACTTCATGTGAGCTGCTGCGTTGTGCTTATTCATTTCGCTCAGTAGAACTTAAAAAAAAATGACCGTTTCTAGCAAAAGTAAGTGTTGAAATGATAATAGTTCAGCAACAAGAAGATAGCCACATGAGCAATTTCACAGAAATAATTCATTTGTCATTAATTCGAAAGAATGCATGATTAACATACATCGAGTAAACATTAAAAAGAAATATGCACGCAATATTTCACTGACTGATAGAAAACAAGCATAAAAACGCAAGGAAGACGCAGTTATTTTGTAACAAATAAAATAAAGCAAAATGCAATTGTCATTTAGCAGTATGCAATTGTCATTTAGCAATATGTAATTGTCATTTGGCAACATGAATGGACTGGCGGATATTCCCTTCCATACTCAAGTAGCAGATTTAAATATTACAATTACACAATAATGGTGCGATATGTGCCACAAGACTTCTTTACCTGATTTCCAAGTGTCCCTGGAAAGTATTGAATGAATTCCACACCAGACGTACGTTGCGCTTCTCTGAGAAATCTGAGCTCACAAGTACCGCCTAAAATTTACACAAAATCAATATTGAAAGTTTAATGAACAAGAGCTGTCTCTATAGGATGACATATGCCCCCGATAAACGCTTTGATAGAAATAATAAGTATTTTTCTAAACCTAAACACAGATTTCGAAACATAAACGCGACAATAAGTTCAAGCTCAAGGTCAAGGGGTCCAAATTTGTGTGCGTATGGAAAGGCTTTGTCCATATGCACATGCATACCAAATATGAATGTTACATCTGTAGTTATGAGCATTTTTCGAAAGCATTTTTCGAAACCTAAATACTAAGTGTGACGGAAAGACGGACGGACGGACTGACTCAGTGCGATCACTATATGCCCTCCTTCAGGGGCATACAAACTAAATAATAACTGTAAAACATGCATGCCCCCATATGGGCTGTCAGTTGTAGTGGCAGCCATTGCGTGAATACGTTTTTTGTCACTGTGACCTTGACCTTTGATCTAGTGACCTGAAAATCAATAGGGGTCATCTGCCACTCATGATCATGTACCTATGAACTTTCATGATCCTAGGCGTATGCATTATTGAGTTATCATCCGGAAACCATTTTACTGTTTCGAGTCAATGTAACCTTGACCTTTGACCTAGTGACCTGAAAATTAATACGGGTCATCTGCCAGTCATGATCAATGTTCCTATGAAGTTTCATCATCCTAGGCGAAAGCATTCTTGAGTTATCATCCGGAAACCATTTTACTGTTTCGAGTCACTGTGACCTTGACCTTTGACCTAGTGACCTGAAAATCAATATGGGTCATCTGCCAGTCATGATCAATGTTCCTATGAAGTTTCATGATCCTAGGCGTAAGCATTCTTGAGTTATCATCCGGAAACCATTTTACTATTTTGAGTCACTGTGATCTTGACCTTTGACCTTGTGACCTGAAAATCAATAGGGGTCATCTGCCAGTCATGATCAATCTACCATTAAAGTTTTATGATCCTAAGCCTAAGCGATCTTGAGTTATCATCCGGAAACCATCTGATGGACCTACGGACGGATCGACCGACCGACAGACCGACCGACCTGTGCAAAACAATATACCCCCCTCTTCTTCGAAGGGGGGCATAATAACAACAAAAGCAAATGAAAACCTTCGTCATTATGTTATTATTCAAGTGACCAATAAAACTTGTAATTGCATAGAGAATGTATGACTCAGAGAGAGGGAAATCAAAGACATCTGACTTGTTTTTGACTTCCTCCTTCTCTTTAACAGCTTATGCATAGAGGGTCTAGATTAAGAGTAAGCTGTCAAGGTTCAATGGTAGTCTGTATAACTGTCAGAGCAACAATGTGACTATGAGAAAACAAATGTTATGTTGTAACATAGTACCTAAATGTATTCTTTAGTCATTTTACAACAAAACAAAAAATAATTATCCCACTCAAGATGCCTTGCACTTCTTAAATTATGAAATCACCAGGTTCAAAGATTCTCATTAAAACAAATATAACAGGAATTTCTTTTTGATGCTTAATTTTAGTGCTTAACAATTATATACATATGTCTCACCACCCTCAAGAAGAAGTGCCTCATGATCTCAATTAAAGTTTCAAAGGCTTACAATTATATAAGAACAAGAATATTCGAGAAACTGTTTGTCCCTTCCTGAATATCGGAATTTTTCAACGTATGGGTTCTTTAAAAGCATGGTAACAAATAAATAGTATGCTAGTACTCTAGGAAGGATCAAACTCTGTAAGTAATCAAACGCAAGTAATAATATAAGAATTCGGGCTTGAAGTAGGGCTTGCTTGGTAAATGTAATGAATGTGGTGTCTGCCTAGAGACCAGAAGGTCATAGGTTGATATCCCCACTGTGGGAGTGTTCTTTAGATCTACCCAAAAGACACAAAGTAATGGTTATACCCAGGAAACAGACACAATTGTTTCAGTAAGCCCTAGGCTTTCAATGCAATGGAGTTAAAATAATTAGGTATAAACTAAGGTAATAAAATGTGCTTTTGTAACATTGACACATCAACAACATACATTTTAGCAATTCTCAAAGATGACATTAAAGTGACTCGTTCACAGTCTGGTGAAATAACGATTTTCAAAACAATTGACGTAAATGAAATTATAATGTATGTATTATGTTAACAAAAATTAAATAACACTCATGACAAAGAAAAATGTATCAACTGTGGTTCATTTGCTGATAATAATCATTTGAAATTGGTAAAATAATAAAGCGTTTGTTATGCTTTTCCTCGTTAATTTGGGGAATATGTTGATAATTATTATGTCGTTTATGTTTTGCTAGTATACATAAAAACCTTTGAGGTTTTACATTTCCACTTAAGAAAGACACACATACAAATTGTACTGCAGTATCATCCTATCTTCATACGCCCACAGATTGGCCCTGTGCACAATACTTCAGGACACTTGTGACATCCTAGTCATCTGATATACTCATATATGTCTTCCTTTAAGGAAATAAAGCTGTAGAAATTATGTTAATGTAAAACATTTCTTAAAACTGATGTACCTAGTTCCGAAAAAATGACATACAAACCCACAATTCATTCTTAAATTATGCCTTCTCACTTAAATTGCCACTGAATTGAAGAATTATTTTGGTCAGTATGCATTTTAATGAAAAACATATGCATGTTCGATTTAACCACATTTGCACAGACTCGTGTTTACATGAGATGAAAATAAATTAACTTCCTACAGGATATTCCAAAGTCAAATTAACTGATGAAGCCCCCATTAAGACTTTGATTTTCCTTGATAATAATTGTCTAATTAACAGTAGAATTAGTGTACAGTGGTGCTACAGCAACTAAATGTATGGCACCCTTCCTTAAATTTGTAGCATGAAAATTGTGTTAATAATAAACGGTGCCTTATTATTTTAAATTAATATGATACATTTATTGTTTGATTTTCAAAGCATGCATTTAATAAGGGCTATTTTAGATATAGATTTTAATTGTTAAATTTTGGATTAGTTTTCACAGCTTTTGTTCAAGTTTCCAAAACTTTCCTTGATTCTTGCCTAAGTCCTGATATGTTTTACTGAAGGGAATAATTCGTGCACATTTGCCCTGTTTTTAACCCATTTATGCCTAGCGTCTAGAAAAAAGGCCTTGGCAAACAGCGTAGACCCAGATGAGACGCCGCATGATGCGGCATCTCATCAGGGTCTGCGCTGTTTGCTCAAATTAATTTCTGTAAGAAATGTTCTAAATATAGAAATAAATATACTAGACATCCCTAATTTTGGAAATAAATTGATCCAATTTAGAAGGATGGGAGAGTCCACTAGGCTTAATTGGGTTAAGGGTGTGTGGCTGCCGTGTCCTTTAAGTAAAAAACCGAAGTTTGTAACCATCAATTTCATTGAGTGCACAATCAGGGAAATTGTCTCTTATATAACACTGATATAGCAATTTTCAGTAGCAGGCCCTGTAAATTTAGGTTCAAATTATTGATCAAAATGTAAACTTTCAAGTACATTAAGTGATAAATTAGGGCACATGTTTTGAAATCGAGCCAACTTCGTGGTTAGATGAATATATCAGCGTTAAGACCAGTGATATCACACATTGACGTGCACAAGATTTTGACCAATGTTTACTGAAAAAAAAAACACCATATAATCATTTTGTGTCATCTTATGGTATTGATGTTTGTTATATAAAGATTTCCTCATGTGATGTTATAAAAGTTTAATATCAAAGATGTTTTTTCAAACAAATTGACCTAATGCCATATCAAAATGATTCAAACTATTTAAACAAGCAGGCCATATGCCATTACAGATTCAAATTATTCAAACAAGCAGACCAAATGCCATTACACAGTGATTCAAACTATTTAAGCAGGCCAAATTCCATTACACAGTGATTCAAACTATTCAAACAAGCGGGCCAAATGCAATTACACAGTGATTCAAAGGCCAAATGCCATTACACAGCGATTCAAACTTTTCAAACAAGTAGGCCAAATGCCATTACACAGTGATTCAAACTATTCAAACAAGCAGGCCAAATGCCATTACACAGTGATTCAAACTATTCAAACAAGCAGGCCAAATGTCATTACACAGTGATTCAATCTATTCAAACAAGCGGGCAAAATGCAATTACAAAGTGATTCAAACTATTCAAACAAGCATGCCAAATGCCATGACGTGTTTACTTCAGACCCCAAGGAACTGCTCAGAACATGAAATGTTCATGCGGTTTCAATAAAGACTAATTAATAAAACTTGCCCAACCATGGGCATTCATGTTTTAGAACAAACCACAATCATCTTTAACACAGCCTAGAATTAATTTTGTTTTTGTTATGTACTAAGCAAGTCTCACAATGAGTGGTAAAAGAAAGTGACTTCTTGAGTGTTCAAAATTAATGGTGTTACATTAACAAAACCACCCCTTCTCATGCTGACCATATTTTTCAATGAATAAAAACCATATCTCACTAGTACAACAAGCAAATTCGTTGAATTGATATCCCCTGCCAATATGCTTCTGGACACAAAAGTGTTATATTTGACACTCAAAAAAGCATTGTTTCAAGATACAATGGCCATAACTCCGTTATCAACAGATGGTGTACAATGCCATTTGGCATGCATAATCCTCTAATCCATATTTATACTCATACCAAGTTTCAATGAAATCCGCCAAAGCACTTCCAAGATATGGCTCCGGACGGACGGAAAGACGGACAAACGAAAAGACGGACGGACGGAAGGACGGACGGACAACGCCAAAACAATATCCTCCTCCTATGGCGGGGGATCAACAAGAGCACCGAATAACGGATGCCACGCTCGGCTGCGAAAGCTTGTCAGGATTATTTTTTTTAGAGGTCACAGTGACCTTGACCTTTGACCTAGTGTCCCAACAAGAGAATTTTGGCCAATCCAACGGGGGGGGGAGGGAGGGTCTCACAGTCGATTATGACCATGTCAGACATCACTGACAACCAAGGCCTGTGGTTAAATAGAGATCATAGCCCCATAGTTGATCATGTATCTATGGACATAAGTCCACAGGTATGTAATGAACATCAAAGAAATTATAACCATATCATTAAAAAAAAATTTGACAAATCAATCATTTGGGTTATAAATACTGTGAAACCATTTATTTTCGACAGCACAAAATTTCGTCATTTTTATAAAAATGACGATTTCGTCAGCACTTAAATTCGCCGATTTCTGATTTTGAATTTTTTAAAAATGCGTCAGTCAATATCCGATTTGTGTGTAATACATATTCGCGATCAATCGCAGTTGCGAAAAAATCGTGGTACGAATGCGGGAACACACTTGAGAATCACTGCAGGAGGTGGGGCCTGTTTGTCACATGCCAATTAACTGTCTTTTGTTATCAAGGGACAGTAATGGACCCTCTTAATGTATGCCATTCACACGTTTATTGTTATGATTAGCAGACAAGTGGGATCGAATAACCATTAACAAGTGTTTGTAACAACGAAGTCAATTGCCAATTAGTCTTATTCTATAATTATAATTGCCATACTGATAACAATCGTACCTTTATCGGAACCAATTAGGGAAGGTGCGAACAATATGGGTCATAACTTGTGTTAGGTTCCAGTTTGTTAAGTGGTTTTTTTCAAATAAAATGCTTTTTTATTCTGATATCAACATTAAAATTATAAACTCTATGTGTGTGTTTGTTCTTAAAAAGTAAACTCCCGGTAAATAAATCAATAATGTCAATAATTTAAAAATAAATAAATTGATACATATAAAATAGTAATAAGTGTGGTTAAAAAGACAGCAATTAAAATATTCTTTATTAATTTGTGATAAATACGCATGTTGATCACACATCGTCATCTTTTCATTTGGTTTATTGTCTTTCATCGGCATTCGCTGCGTGATGGCTAATATGCAACACCCCTGAAAAACACAATGCACCTAATTGGTAATACAGTTATAAACAATTAGTGCTAATTCATTACCATTCTACATAAACGAAGTCAACGCATTCGATACAGCTGTACTGCACACGCGTTTTAAAGAAGTGTAACGTGTCAGTTAAGTAACTTGTGTAATCTACATCCCTTTGTGTCAGAACCGGATTAATCTTGATTACGAAACAGCAGTGAATGTGTGCATGGATTATGTTGGAATTTAATGCCTCATGTCTACGGTAAAGTTTTAAAATATTGTTAAACTTATTGTTTGTTTTTGTTCAAACAAAGAGCATAATTGTTCGTTAGGATCTTAAATTCACCGATCGGTCGACTGACGAAATTTATGAAAATTAATGCCTGACGATTAATAATGGTTTCACAGTAATCAAAATAATAAATCTGTACAGTCACTGTGAAAAGAACTTCAATTCTTGGTAAGGAAATATATACTACAAGATTTATAATTATACAAATTACTTCCCTTGATAATAATTGTCTGTAACAAATCTCTATTTTTATTAGCAAATAATTAAAAGCCACTACAGTGACTGTAGATTCACCACTCAAAATGTGCAGCTTCATGAGATACACATCCATGCCAAATATATCAAGTGGCTATGTTCAATATTGAATAATTTTCTCTCTTTTTAAAGCTTATTACTTCCCTTAAATCTGAATTTTTTTTACCATAGACCATAAAGGATAACCTTGACCTTTAATCACAATGTGTTTGTCAGAAACACAATGCCGCCTACTGTGTCGCTTTGATTTATTTAACAAAAATACATACGTGGGCAGGTCAGATAACTATGTCCATTTAAAGCTTACTACTTCCCTTGATTTAGTTTTTTCTACCCTAGACCTTGAAGGATGATGTTCAACTTGATTTTACTACTCAAAATATGCAGCTCCATGATATACACATGCATGCCAAATATCAAGGTGCTATCTTCAATATTTAAAAAGTTATGACCAATGTTAAGGTTTTAGCACGACGCCTACGGCGGACAACGAGCTGGCTATGACAATAGCTCGGGTTTTCTCCGAAAACAGCCTCGCTAAAAAACATTAGACCAATGTTCTAAGCAAATGTCATGAAGATTGCGCAAACAAATACACTTGGGAACCTTCCTAATGCAATTCTTTTCAAATCTAAATATCTCAATTATGATTTGATATTATGATTCAAAATTTAACATGACATTATTTGACAAAATTCTTAACGAGTGGACAATAAAATCACCCATCTGTGATTATTCGATGCTTTGGCATATGGGGTATGTATGGTTTCATCTTATTTCATGTAGAAATGGTGAAACACGATATTCTTTAAAATGAAAATCAAATTCATCATGAGATCTTACACCCAGAAAACATTAAACTAATTCTTAAAAATGCATATAAATATATTTTAAATATATTTAGGAACGCATTTGCGCATTTTGCAGTCTACCTGCAAGTGTATTGTATTGTATTTCTAATGCAACACTTTTTAACCTCGAGTATCTCACGTATGATTCAATATTTTTATTTAAAATTTTACATGTGATCATTTTTCTACACTCAGGGCCAGCTCACCATAAAATCATTCATATCCCTGATGATCGGACGCTTCAGCACGTGTGGTATGTAGCCGGCAATTTGCCAAAATGCCTGGTTGTGCTTCTGAATATTCATATGAGTCATACATTTTTTGTATATGCAGAGCTTAAATATCATAACAACAAATGTTTTCACTAAGTTTCAAGAAGATAGGGCATTAAATTCGACCTCCAGAGTGTTTACAGGCTTTTAATTTAATATGACATAGTGACCTAGTTTTTGACCCCACATGACCCAGTTTAACACTACCAAAATATACTTAAGAACAAAAATTGAGTTTTATGTAAATTGTGTCTGTAAATGCCGCCTCCAGTGTGTTAAAAAGTAAAATGTAGATGTAGTCGATCCACAATAAACTACAATACAATGACAAAAGTCGATCACAAAATATCATAATCAGCACATTGTGCTTAATATAAAGAGGTAAACTGCACGCTGCACAACCCTTAAATGAGATCTACCTATCTTTGAAGTGTCAAGTCTTCACCTTTGCTAGTATAGAGTTTAAACAAGAAAATCTGAAGTCTTGACAACAACGACAACAACAGATGAACAACCTCAAACCAGTATTGCACCCTTACAACTTTGTTTTGTGCGCGGTATTGTAAAAGATTCACTCACAAATGCAGTACATTTTGGAAACACCAGCTTATCTGTTGGTACAAACTCTTGCCGCACCAATATATATATATATCCATATATATTGCACTCCAAGTTCTAAATATTGAACAGAAAAATAATATTTGCCATATAATGCTAAAATTATACTATGAAACCATACTAGAACTATCACCTGGCAATAATAAAATGTCTTCATAAGAAAAAATTCATTTAAAACCTGGAAGTGACACAATTGTTCACATGAAAGGGAAGCATCATGTTTGTTTTTTCCAAAGAAACAAAGTCAATCAACAAACTCATACACAATGATGCATAATTTCAGCATTATTTCAACTGGATAACCTTCAGTTTTATAATTAAGCATTCAGGTCAAAACATATTAGGTTCAAAATGAATGCCTTAAACAAATTTGAAAGCTGAATCCTGTAAATTTGCTCAAACATTTTTACTATTACCATCAGTAACTGTTCTGGTGGTCGGGAGATTGGTTGGGTCCTTACTGTAGCTGTTCCTTCGGCCTCCTTTTGTCTCACCTTCACCTTTGCCTATATCAGTTAGGTTCAAAACTTTGGGTTTCGACTGACAACACCTCATGGTTGTAGCGTTACTTCAGACTTTTGCCAGTTTCAAGAGTTCACAAGGTTAATTCATTCATTTTACAGTCTTTCGAATTATGGTAACTTTCTTTTTCTTTCTAGACTCTCTATGAATATCTGAAAATAGACATATATTATGTTAGTTGTATAATTATTAGAGAGTAGACGGTAAATTCAAAACCAAAGTCCTCTTGTCACTATTAGTGGATATGGTGTCTATATAGTAAACGGGCGGTCACAAGTTTGATAACATTTATGGCAGCATTCTTATATCTACTTCTCACTAAGTACTTCTATGCAGGAAAAACACGCAAGCTTTTCAATAAGCTTTAGGTTTTCAATGCATTCAGGCTGAAATAAATAGGTTTAAAATAAGATCCTCTCGTTTTGTTGGTTATTGAAATTTGCACTTTTCACTGTGCAAGCCCAGTACAGATTTTGCAGAGGTTGGCATTTAAGTTTTGACCCATTTCCTTTCACTTTTTTCTTGTTATAACATTCTTCCAAATTTGCATAAATTTCTGCTACATGAAACCTAGATTGAACAAGAGATGTGTTTGTCAGAATCACAATGTCCCCTATTGCGCTGCTTTGAAGCCATAAATTTTAACTTTGACCTTGAAAGATGACATTGACCTTTTACCACTCAAAATATGCAGCTCCATGAGATACACATGCATGCCAAATATAAAGTTGTTATCTTCAATATTGCAAAAGTTATGACCAAGGTTAAAGTTTTGACGCCGCTTTGAGAGCCATATACTTGACCTTTGACCTTGAGGATGACCTTGACCTTTCACCACTCAATTTGCAGCTCCATGAGATAAACATGCATGCCAAATATCAAGTTGCTATCTTCAATATTGCAAAAGTTATTGCAAAACTTTAACCTTGACTTGAACCAAGGTTAAAGTTTTGGGACAGACTGACAGACAGACAGAATGACAGACAGACACACAGACAGGCCAAAAACAATATACCCCCTGATCATTCGATCTGGGGGCATAAAATTCAGTCCATTGGTCAGGTTATCATAGTAATAACTTTTGTAAAGGTGGAAAAGATGTGGTTATTCAGTAGCAAATAGTGTACCATACAAAAGTAATAAATGACAGAAATCTGGATACAATAATTTATCTTCAGACTAATGTGCTATGAACTGCCATATTGTTCAACATTGTGTCACTTTTACAACTATTTTTGTCATGGCCTAACTTGGCATAATAGGGTTGCCATGGCGTAGTGGATATGGTATCCGCCTTAAGATCAGCAGGTCACAGCTGGTTCAAATCCCGACAGTGGTAGCATTCTTTAAATTTCCCCCAAAGACACCAAGTACTGGTTCTAGTCCAAGGAAAAGGAATCCAGAGCATTTCAAATAAGCCTTAGGCCTTAAATGCAATAAAGCTAAAATATATAGGTTTAAACTGTATATATATGTAATAACTTGGCAGTACCATGAAAAAGATAAATACATGTTCACAGATTTTCTGAAATAAGGTAGATGAAAAGAAGGCAATGTAAATGTGACAATATGACTGTGCAACCAAAATTCTTAAACCCGTTATCAATTAGATATTTAGACACATGTGTAGTCCTTCAGAAAGTTTAATTTAAATAAATACCTTTCTTACTAGATTCAAGTTTTAAAGGCTTCATTTCCAATCCTTAGATGCTGATGAGCAGCAAACAGCATAAAACCTGAAAAGACTGCGAGTTACTCGCAGGCTGTTCTGGTTGTATGCAGTTTGCGTATAGCCATTTTCCATTTGCATGTGAGTTGGAAAGAGTTAAATGGAATAGACCTGAAACATCCATGTGAATTGCGTTCTATCTATTCATGCATTCAAAATTTTGGTTGACGCCATGACTGCAAGAATTCGAAACCAAATAACCGGAAAAACATTATTACTGGTTGTTAATGAACACACTTCTTGTTTATCATATGCCAATCTGCAACCATTTTATTTGCATCTGTTTAGTTTTTGATAAGATGTGATCACTCAACCATTTCCACAATTGTTCTTAAAATTCATCGATTCTTTCAGTGAAACAATTGTTTTAAACCAATTAACTGATAAAAAATCACTGACCACATTAATGAAATATTAGCTGGGATGTACTTTACATTGCATATCTGAATGATTAATACAGTGACGATGTTCACATTGTAATAAATTAAACAAGAGAACCACATAAAGGGTGCCACGCTCGGCTGCGGGTGCAGTTTTTAATAAATGAAAACTTGTCCGAATTTTTTTTAGAGGCCACAGTGACCTTGATCTTTGATCTAGTGACCCAAAAATGGGTGTGGAATGTAGAACTCATCAAGGTACAGCTACATATGAAGTTTCAAAGTTGTAGGATGAAGCACTTTGATTTTAGAGCCATAATTTTCAAAACCTTAGCAAAATGTTAAGGTTTTAGCACGACGCGGACGGTGGACGTCGGACAATGAGCTGGCTATGACAATAACTCGGGTTTTCTCTGAAAACAGCCGAGCTAATAAAACTAGCTAGTTTTCAGAGATACATGTACTTTTGTTATACAGTAATCTTTTCCAATAAAAGCGACACAATTTATCATTATGCCCTTATCTTATATGAAACTGCGAGGTTAACATTGTTCCAAATAAATGATTTAAATGCATGAAAATAAAGAATCTTTGATAAAATAAGTGCTTTCAAGGAAAAGGGTTAAACACCATGCTGTAATACATGTGAACTTGAATTAATGTGCAATAAAGCATTCCATAATGATAGGTTAAAATATCAGATTATTTCCTCCTTCCTAGTTAGGTTTCATTGAATAGATTCAGTTTATCTTTTAGATTAATATCTCAAAGCAATTTTGCAAGTAAATAATATGTATTAATACTATCTAGATCATCCACTTGAATTGTCAGTTGTCAACTATGAATATCCTGGTTGGTAAGTTAAAACCTTAACCCTTTGCATGCTGGGAAATTTGTCGTCTGCTAAAATGTCGCCTGCTGAATTTCTAAAATTACATGTAGCATTTTCTTAGATTTTTTTCAAAGAACACTATCAGAATAGCAAACAGTTTGGACCCTGATGAGACGCCACATTCTGTGGCATCTCATCTGGATCCAAACTGTTTGTTAAGGCCTTCAAAATTCGGTTCCAGCACTGAAAGAGTTAAAGGCAATCAGTTACTGTAGCAAACTTTAAAATGTGTTTTTTTTCCTTAAAAATATAATCAAAGCCTTTCTCCTCAAATTGTCAGTTCATAATTATGCTCGCTTATTTCCTTTCTGAGACTGTAAAACATCTGACAAAAGAGAAATGATCCAATGATCATCAAATATCTCAAATATCACTATCATTTACAGTGACAATGTGAAATTATTCTTTTTTAATCTGGAATCCACGAATCCACATGTCCACAAAATTATCTTTTTGTTCAGACATCATGAAATTTCATGCCAACAAATAAAAATAAAATAGCAGTATGTTATATAATAATCACAAATCCTTACCTCACAATTAAACCATAAGATTTCCATTCTGAATACAAAGAAATCCAAAAACTACTCCAATCAATCAATCAATCAATTCAACAACAAAACAAACATACTCAAATTTGCTCTCCTTAGTTTCACTGCCATTTGAAATCCAGACTATGAAACCAACATAATTCAAATAACCGCATGTGAACAGCTTTTTCTAAATTTTACTTTCATTTAATATATTAGAGTTTCAAGGTTTATTGTCTAGTCCATGACATGTACAATATAATAATACATAAAATAGCACAATTTACAAACATGCATGGTCAATCTTATAGATTTGTAAAAGACATTTAAGTGTGTAATATTACACTTAAAACTATTGCTTGTTTTTCTTTTTTTCTACAAATACATGTTTCATAGACATACATCATAAAATATTAGGAAGATAAATCCCAAATGAACCACAAGCCACAGCTGATTGTTTTTGTTAATAAAACACAAGATTACTTGTAATACAGTGGTTACATTTGTTTATTAAACTTAAACTGCTTATTAGCAAACCACACAACCAAAATAAGACAGTCCATGTATGCAATATATATAAGACATTCATCGTATGCAATAAATCACTGACAAACAAATGATTCGGAACATCATAATCACCTCAGACATGCAAGCAAATGTTCACCTGATGGAGTGATATTAGACTAATTAATGCAAGGATGTTCAAAAATATGACAAAATCACATGGCCCTTTTATTTTAACTGAGAGTTGCTCTGGGAAAACAGGGTTTAATGCATGTGCCTAACAAACTAATCAAGAACTACACTTTCCGCATAGACTGGATTTTGGTCTAGAAGAGACTTCCTTAAAAGTGAAAAAATTCATAAAAACAGAATCCTGTGTCGTCTTTGATTAGCCTGTGCAGACCACACATGACACTTAACGCATATGCATTAAGGCCCATTTTCCTAGAGTGATAATTGTATGGAATATAAAACTTATGCTTAGCAAAAATGAACTGACTAAGAATCAGGTAAGTTTAAATTGGGTCAACAAAGAGAACTTGTGGTGGCAATACAAAGAAAGAACTTGACATTTTATTTGACTTCACTGTTTATGACAAACCACACATTGATTTTAGACAAACACAAGTAGATGTTACCATTATAAATACTTTAAAACACACCTATATCCCGAAAGATACATTTTCATGAATATCCAAACAAAATTTAAAACTGCTTTTGCAAAATTCCGCAGTGGTAATCATAAACTCAAGATTGAACTTTGAAGACATTTAAACTTACCATTTGAATCACGTTTATGTACACATTGTTCTAATTGCGATATCAAAATAATTGATTGCGAATACCACGCTTATTTTCATTGTGATAAGTATTGTAATGTGAGGAATTTATATTTATACTCGTGGTACTCATCTGGAGAGACATTAAACGATTTTTACAATATCATGTCTTCAAATAATGATAACAGCATTAGGAAATTAACTTGTTACCTTTTCCATCTTTTACAGGCGATATATACCGGCGTATGATTTATTTATAAAAAACAAATATGTAAAAACAAATGAAACAATATGATACAACTTTTGAAATTGTATTATATTATATTATTGTGTTATGTATCATGGACACAAATCTGAAAATGTATTATATTATGTTATTGTGTAATGTACATGTATCATGGACACGACTCTGAAAATGTATTATATTATGTTATTGTGTTATGTATCATGGACACGAGTCTGAAAATGTATTATATTATGTTATTGTGTTCTGTACACATAAATATAATGTCCAGTCTTGTATGATAAAACCATTATGTCAAAAACAAATGTAATTTAAAACATGTTGAACAATAGGGACAAAAGAAAACCAGAAGTAATCTTTCTCACAAGTTTTTTTTATTACGTGTGTTATTAAAAAATTTACAATATTTTTCTATGATACTTCATTGCTTTTGTGGTTCCGCATTGAAAAACCTAGTTTTTCGTGTTTATAATATTAGTTTTGTTACTAATAAAACAAAACAAAAAGTATTTTTAGAGATTAATTCAGATAACATGAATGATTCAACTTGTTTTTTTTATTTTATTTTTTATTTTTCATAATCATTGTAATGGTAATCAATTCTTTTCTTTTTCATTTATACCAATACTGTTGTTATGTTATTGGACGTGCTTTTAAAATTGCGTTTTGCGAAAACGGGTCTTACGTCTTAGGAGTTCCAAGTTCCAACTTATTTTCTTATTTTTCATAATATTTGTAATTGTTATCAATACATTTCTTTTTCATTTATACGAATACTGTTATTGGACGTGCTTTTAAAACTGAGCCACGTATTGCGAAAACGGGTCTTATGTCTTAGGAGTTCCGAGTTCCAACTTGTTCTCTTATTTTTCATTATCATTGTAATTGTTATCAAGACTTTTTTTATTTATGCGAATACTTTCGTCATGTTATTGAAGTTGCTTTTAAAACTTAGCCACGTACTGCGAAAACGGGTCTTATGTCTTAGGAGTTCCGACAAGCCTGCCATTCGCATTTTGAAATTTGAAATTACACAACTTTTGAAACTGTATAATTAATGTTGATGTTATTGTGTTATATATCATGGGCACAACACTTAAATTGTATTGTATTGTGTCATTATGCTATGTATTATGGGCCGGAGGCCTTGATTTACTCAATAAACTGTTCTGTTCTGTTCACAAACACTAGCAAAGCCTAAGCAAAAATTGTTAAAAACTGGATGAGTATCAAACTTTAAAGTTCATAACACCAGCAGGGCCCGTATTCACCAACCCATTCTTAGACTTAAGAACAAAGAATAGACTTAGAACCAAGAATAATGCGTCCAGTATATGAATATATACTGACTACCACTGCTGATTATGCCATTAACAAAATGTTCTACAAGGTTAATGATGTAGAAAGAAGTTGTTAATGCCAAGTTTGACTCAAGATTCATGAAGTTATTAAATTCTCTTATTTAAAGAATTTTCATTATTCTTAGACTTAAGCCTAAGAATTGTTTGGTGAATACGGGCCCGGTAGTGAATAGATTCTTGTATCTGCTAGAAGTATGCTAAAATGAGCTGTTTATAGTTCTGTTTAACAGTATTGCTAGTTGTTGAATATTATTGGTACTAAATAAATATGAGTCACGCTCAGGGAAAACTGGGCTTAATTCATTTGAGTTATTAGTGCTGTCCCAGATAAGCCTGTGCAATCCTCAATCAGGCTTATCAAGGACGACAATTTCTGCCTCAACTGGACTTTGATTCAGAAGAGACTTCCTTTAAACAAAAAACTCAATAAAAGTGGACATTGTAGTCCCTGATTAGCCTTTATGCACTGCACACACTAATCTGGGATTTGCTTTAAGTACATGCATTAAGCCCAAATTTTCCAGAGTGACACTCAATTTCTGACCACAACTATTGTATGACATGTATTTGTGAAAAAGAGAAATTACTAAGAATCAAGTAAGTTTCAATTATGGTCATGAAAGATAATTTGCAGTGGCCATGAAATGAACTATATTGACATTTTATTACACATCACTGTCTTTAAAACATTAACCACACATTGATTTTAGACAAATAAAAGCAAAGACAAACTGTTGAAAACTGGGCAAGTATTCAAATTAAAACAAGAGCTGTGTTCGTGAAACACAATGCCCCCTATTGCGCCGCTTAAAATAAATATATTTGACCTTTGACCTTGAAGGATGACCTTGACCTTACTCAAAATGTGCAGCTCCATGAGATATGCATGCATGCCAAATATCGAGTTGCTATCATCAATATTGCAAACTTTGACCTTTGACCTGGATGACATTGACCTTTTACCACTCAAAATGTGCAGGTCCATGAGATACGTATGCATTCCAAATATCGAGTTGCTATCTTCAATATTGCAAAATTTTGACCTTTGACCTTGACCTTGATGGATGACCTTGCCTTTGACCTTTCACCACTCAAAATGTGCAGCTCCATGAGATACGAATGCATGCCAAATATCGAGTTGCTATCTTCAATATTGCAAAATTTGACCTTTGACCTTGAAGGATGACCTTGACCTTTTACCACTCAAAATGCTCCATGCCAAATATCGAGTTACTATCTTCAATATTGCAAAATTTGAGCTTTTACCTTGATGGATGACCTTATACCATTCAAAATGTACAGATATGGGAGATATGCATGAATGCCAAATATCGAGTTGCTTATAATCTTCAATATTGCAAAATATGACCTTTGATCTTGACCTTGAAGGATGACCTTGACCTTTCACCACTCAAAATGTGCAGCTCCATGAGGAACACATGCATAACAAATATCAGATTTCAATCTTCAATATTGCAAAATTTGACCTTTGACCTTGAAGGATGACATTGACCTTGACATTTCACCACTCAAAATGTTCAGCTCGATGAGATGCACATGCATGCCAAACATCAAGTAGCTATCTTCAATATTGCAAAAGTTATGGGCAATGTTGAAGTTTTCGGACGGACAGACTGACGGACGGACAGACTGACAAGACAGACGGAGGACTGACGGACATTTAAAAACTATATGCCACCCTTCGGGGGCATAAAATGTTATGGCGAATGTTTAAGTTTTCAGACAGACAGACATATGCCATATATTTGACCTTTGACATTGAAGGATGACCTTGACCTTTCACCTTTCAAAATGTGCAACTCCATGAAATACACATGCATGCCACGTATGAAGTGCTATTTTCAGTAGTGAAAAAATGATGGCCAATGTTTAAGTTTTTGGATGGACGGACAGACACCATATATTTGACATTTGACCTTGAAGGATGACCTTGACCTTTCACCACTTAAAATATGCAGCTCCTTAAGATACACATGCATGCTAAATATGAAGTTGCTATCTTCAATATTGAAAAATATATGGACAATGTTAAAGTTTTTGGACGGACGGACAGACACCATATATTTGACATTTGAACTTGACGGATGACCTTGACTTTCACCTTTCACCACTCAAAATGTTCAGCTCCATAAGATACACATGCATGCCAAATATCAAGTTGCTACATGTATCTTCAAAAATGAAAAAGTTATGGCCAATGTTAAAGTTTTCGGATGGACAGACAGACGTTATATATTTGACATTTTACCTTGAAGGATGACCTTCACCTTTGAAAACTCAAAATGTGTAACACCATGAGAT
Organism: Dreissena polymorpha; assembly: GCF_020536995.1. Lineage (NCBI taxonomy): Eukaryota > Metazoa > Mollusca > Bivalvia > Myida > Dreissenidae > Dreissena > Dreissena polymorpha. Next base: position 29,823,140 of record NC_068370.1, read on the forward strand.
GCACATGCATGCCAAATATCAAGTTGCTATGTACAACATGGAAAAAGTTATGGCCATTAAAGTTTTCGGACGGACAGACGGACTGATTGACGGACAGTTCAACTGCTATATGCCACCCTACCGGGGGCATAAAAAACCACTTTACTTTAAGTGATGTGGGCACCTAGACATGAATCTTTTCTCAGACTAAAGAATAAACAATAAAATAACCAGTAATAAAAATACATCCAGCGTTTGGATATATACAAGCTATCACTGTTAATTATGTCACTATGAAAATGTTCTTCATGAATAAATTTATGAAGATAGAGGGGGGTTAATGCCAAGGTTCACTCAAATGTAAAAAAGTTCTTATATACTAGTACTCCAATTCAAAGAATATTCTTTATTCTCAGACTAAAGTCTAAGAACCAGTTGGCGAATAACTGCCCTGATCATCTAAAAATGTAGTAAATTTTAATTATTTAATTTTAATCTTATTTGATATTTACTTACTTTAAATTAGACCTATGTCACCAACATAACCCCCACAGCTATGTCAGCTTTAGAGCTAATTGTCACCAACATGACCCCCACAGCTATGTCAGCTTTAGAGCTAAGTCTGACACCATGACCCCCACAGCTATGTCAGCTTTAGAGCTATGTCTGACACCATGACCCCACAGCTATGTCAGCTTTAGAGATATGTCACCAACATGACCCCACAGCTATGTCAGCTTTAGAGCTATGTCACCAACATGACCCCCACAGCTATGTCAGCTTTAGAGCTATGTCACAAACATGACCCCCACGGCTATGTCAGCTTTAGAGCTATGTCACCAACATGACCCCCACAGCTATGTCAGCTTAAGAGCTATGTCACCAACATAACCCCCACGGCTATGTCAGCTTTAGAGCTATGTCACCAACATGACCCCCACAGCTATGTCAGATTTAGAGCTTATTGTCACCAACATGACCCCACGGCTATGTCAGCTTTAGAGCTATGTCACCAACATGACCCCACAGCTATGTCAGCTTTAGAGCTATGTCACCAACATGACCCCCACAGCTATGTCAGCTTAAGAGCTATGTCACCAACATGACCCCCACAGCTATGTCAGCTCTAGAGCTATGTCAACAACATGACCCCCACAGCTATGTCAGCTTTAGAGCTAATTGTCACAAACATGACCCCAACGGCTATGTCAGCTTTAGAGCTATGTCCCTAACATGACCCCCACAGCTATGTCAGCTTTAGAGCTATGTCAACAAAATGACCCCCACGGCTATACCAGCTTTAGAGCTGTGTCACCAGCATGACCCCCACGGCTATGTCAGCTTTAGAGCTACGTCACCAACATGACCCCAACAGCTATGTCAGCTTTAGAGCTAAGTCACCAACATAACCCCGACAGCTATGTCATCTTTTGAGCTATGTCACCAACATGACCCCCACAGCTATGTCAGCTTTAGAGCTATGTCATCAGCATGACCCCACAGCTATGTCAGCTTTAGAGCTAATTGTCACCAACATGACCCCCACGGCTATGTCAGCTTTAGATCTATGTCACCAACATGACCCCCACGGCTATGTCAGATTTAGAGCTATGTCACGAACATGACCCTCACAGCTATGTCAGCTGTGTTTAAGGGCAATGTATCGTTAGGAATATAAATGTTTGCACCTCTCCAGTTTGTGGTAATTAAATATTTTACATTTCAAAACTTGCATTAGAAAAGTGCCACCTGCTTTTTTAACATGTTACATTACTATATGCAAACAAACCTACAGACCAACTGACGTACTGACAGTTGAGTAACTGCTATATACCCCCTCCTCGCAGTGGTGTTATAAGTTTGTTTTTCCAATGATATTTTCAAATGTGGTAAGTGTATTCAGGTACCACCATAATACCAATATTGTAGTGAAAACAAAAATTGTTCTTGTACACCAGTATCTGAATTTTCCTATAAATGAGTTGGTGAAATCGAGGTGCAAGTTAAATTCAATTTGAGTAAGAAATTGTAAGATACTAAAAAACAGTTTTGAGTGACGGCCCAAGCTTAAAAATATTGGCCATGTGAGAGAATAGTGGATATAAGGAAGACTTTCTGAACAGCCCTTAAACCTAGAAGTTGTCTTTATTATAAATGCAACTGTATCTTAAGCATCCCACAGTGAAGAGACACTGCTCTCTACTAGAAGGAACCTTTAAAGGTCTTTTAAAGATCAGTAAACCAGTTCTGCTAATTGAGTCGCGTTATGAGAAAACGGGGCTTAATGCATGTGCGTAAAGTGTCATCCCAGATAAGCCTATGCAGTCCGCACAGGCTAATAAGGGACGACACTGTCCGCTTTCATGGTATTTTCTGTTTAAAGAAAGTCTTTTCTTAGCAAAAATCTAGTTTAGGCGGAAAGTGTCGTCCCTGATTAGCCTGTGCGAACTGCATAGGCTAATCTGGAACCACACTACGCAAATGCATTAAACCCCATTTTCACAGAGCACTGCTTAATTGTTGGTAAAATAATAATTTGAGCCGCATTCTGGGAAAACTGGGCTTTATGAATTGCTTAACTGTCCTCCCAGATTAGCCTGTGCACTTTCCGCTTAATCAGGGATGACACTTTCATCCTAAACTGGATTTTGTTTGTAAGATTTTCTTGAAACAAAACATTCCATAAAAGCAGAAATTATCGACCCTGAATAGCCTGAGCTGATGGCACAGGCTAATTTTGGACAACATTTTACACAAATGCATTTATCCCAGTATTCCCAGATCAAGGCTCATATTTTCTTGATGGGTCCGACAACAGGTTAAATGTCAATACAGGGTCAATTATCTGGAAATACACTGTACTGTGTAAACTGGTGAGAATACATCAATTACATGTGCCTCAAGGTAGAAATAGATTTTCCTCTACTCAATGTTATTATATATTAGACATTATCACAAGTTTAGATTCATTGAAGTAAATTATTCGTTTTCAATTGACTAACTTTTAGAAAATATTAGTTTCACCTTTTTGAAAGTAACATACCTAATACACTTTTAGAAAAAATAAGACAAAAATACCACAATTTTAGTATTTTATGTAGTCTGAAAATGTAACACTACATACATGTAACCTGTCCTTTAATTATTCAATAAATTAACAGCCAAATGCATATTATCAAGACTTAAGTGATTTTGTTACTTTAATTTGCATACAGCCAGTCCATGGTGTTTGAGGCTATACATTTTGACAAATAATACAGTCAAATAGACATGCAGATTGCTAGTATTTACATTCAGTAAGGCCAGAATTTTTCTTATGAAATGATTTTCAGACCCGCCGACTCCAATTTTTGACGAAACAATTTTTTTATTTTTTTTTTATTCTAGATTTTTTTCGGGTGCCAAAAGGTGGCTTTTAAACACAAAACGCTTGCCGGGTTTTAGAAAAAGTTCAAATGAGTTATAAATCATCATAATAAACCCAGTTTTAATTACCCACATTTATACGTGAACATCCTTCATCATGTACATGTGCTGGAATTTACCAAAAGATACGCCATCATTGTTTGTTCAAGAACGCTATGTACAACGCTTTCATCAGCAAAGTCTGCTAATTTCCCAATAATTATGCAACCGTCAAATGAAATCCTGAATGGAATCGATTTTTAAAATTCAAACTAATTTAAAAACTGCACATCAAGACCTACAGTCTGATTATGATCATTTTGCACATCAACATGTTTGAAAACTATCAGTGTTGTTGCTTTTTAAAAAGAACTTCATACCATAACATTTTTAAAATGAGTGCATATTTAGTCATCCATCTTTTTTTCTTTTTTTTTCCGTCCTCCTACCTGACACTTTTAGAAAAAAAATCTGAAAATCATTTAATTAAAAAATTCTGGCCTATATTAGAAAAGCTTTTCTAGCTGTGAAGTTTACTAAAGTTAAATATTAGTAGTAGGTGTCTCGCCAAGAAAATGTACAAAAGAAACATCAATAGTAAAATATTTGTTTAATAAAATACACATATTCTCAGTAAATCAAACTGTGGCATCCAAACATATAATGAATAATTATACATCATTATTAACAAAACACAAACAAATTCCTTAATATATTAGTGAACAAGATTGTCATTTGAAAAAACAAACAATCTGCAAACAATTCAGTAATTAATAATTCCAACAGCAATATTTGGTGTTCCAATACATTCACTTCTGTTTTAAATACAGGCTATAATAGAACCGTGATGCAACCTGCAACCACTAAAATAAATACTGTTGTCATTATTGATGTGATTGTGGAAAATGTTGTCAGGAAGAATAAGATAAGGAATGATTAGCTTTAATGTAGTCTTAAAAGGCAAGAGAATCTCTATAAGCAAACATAGTAATTTTATTATTAATAACTTTTATGAACAATTCACAGTTAATACTTGTGTATTGACGGTTTTGTCACTTCAAATTGAGGATGTTAATTCATTTTGGGGAAAAACTGAACCATATTTGGCGCTGGGAATTCTTTTGTTTAGCCGATTCAATGTGAAAATCAATCTTTGGACAATCAATTTTTTACCAACTACTAGTGAAAAAGCAAAAACATACTTAGCAAACGTAATGTTTCTCTTACTATGGCAGAAGAAATTATAATAAAATATTCAAGACCTTTGTTTAACTGCTCCGAGTTTAACCCTTTGCATGCTGGGAAATTTGTCGTCTGCTAAAATGTTGTCTGCTAAATTTCTAAAATAAGCATTTTCTTCGATTTTTTTTCCAAAGAATAGCATCAGAATAGCAAACAGTTTGGATCCTGATGAGACGCCATGTTTGTAGCGTCTCATCTGGATCCAAACTGTTTGCAAAGGCCTTCAAATTTTTTTAGATACACACACTAAAAATATGACCCTCGCTGAGGGAAAAGGTGTTTAATGCAGGTGTGTAAAGCAGTCCACACAGGCTATTTTAGAACAACACTTTCCGCCTTGACTGGATTTTTGTTTTGAATCACTTCTTATAAAGGCACACTTCCATTAAAGTGGAAATTTTCATCCCTGATTAGCCAGTCGGAACTGCACAGGCTACTGAAAGATGACAATTTATGCACATGCATTTAGCCCCGTTTTCCCATAGCACAGCACATAAATTATGTCAAGATATTTACTTAAAGGGGCCTTTTCTAGTTTTGGTAAATTAACAAAATAAAAAAAATTGTTTCAGATTCATTTTAGTTATGATATTTGTGAGGAAACAGTAATACTGAACATTTACCATGCTCTAAAATAGCCATTATATGCATCTTTTGACGATTAAAAAACCTGAAAATTATAAAGCGTTGCAATGCGAAACGATCGAATAATTTGGAGAGTTCTGTTGTTGTCGTTATATTTTGTAAAACTTCGAGGATTGCTTATATATTTATTATAAAATACATACTCATTGCATGAGCATGGATCGCCGAGTGGTCTAAGTGGTATACTTTTACTACAGGATTCCAGAGGTCAGTGGTTTGAGCCCTGTTAAAGGGTACCTTTTTTTTAAATTGTATTCTTGATTTTTTACTGGAGCTTTTTAGATCCAATGTTTACATTTATCAATATAAAGCATTTAATGACAAACTTCAATACATGTCAAAATCCGTGAAAAGGCCCCTTTACGTAATGGGGTGTGAGATTCAAAAATGTATTACACTTTGCTTGCTTATCCTTTTTTTGTAAAAACTGTTTTGACTTGGCTGCAAAATATGTAAAAAAATCACTTTTCTATAGTAACACCCCCCAAACATTACAGACAATTAGATTTTACCAACCCCTTTTTAAACCAGTACAACTCAGTGTCTGTTTTTTTTTTACTCTAGAACAAAAAGAAACACTCTACAGTTGCTAATAACTGGAAAGAAAAAGTAAATCAACGTCTTGCTTCTTGCCAAATTTAACTTCGATGATTAGTATCCTTTCAAGTAAACACAATATATGAAAATATATGCGCCACAATATACTCCTGCTTAACTTTTGTGACCACTTACTAAAACACTTTTGAACAAGGAAGTAGGGAATTACCCGCAATATTTCGCAGGGCGATAAGTTGCAAAATATCACAAACGTCTAACTTCTAGTGGCTACAATGAACTTCTGTACAATTAGTTGATAACATAAACACAGTAAACAGTTTGGGAGATGGCAAGCGGATGACCCTTATATTAAGATAGTATTAACCCTTTACCACTTAGATACGTATTTAACCCTTTACCACTTAGATACGTATTTAACCCTTTACCACTTAGATGCAAATTTTCACGTGTTTGTAGTCCCTTATTAAGTTACATTTTATAAATATCTTTCTTACTATATTCAAATTTAAAGGTTTCATTTCCAACCCTTAGTTTCTGATTAGCAGCAAACAGCATAAAACCTGAACAGTCTGCGAGTTACTATGGACTTATAAAATAAGATAAATTAAGTTAAATTAGCTCATAGTTTTTATCCCTCGCCATAGGCGGAGGGATATTGTTTTGTCGTTGTCCATACAATATCCCTCCGCCTATGGCGGGGGATAAAAACTATGGGCTAATTTAACTTAATTGATCTTATCAATGCCCCAAACATCCATTTAACAAGAGGCACTAACCAGAGATCTAAAGGAACTTAACTTTTACATTTCAATAAAATGAGAACTCAAAAGATTGTGACAGCGTTTCTTTGTTATTTTTCATTTAACTTATTTCAGACGTATACCGTAATTGAATAATGTTAAACAACATACAGATAAGCAAGAGAAACAGGTACATAAATAGCCATCTGAAAATTAAACTTGCCTTATTGGGAAAATTGCTTGCAACTTTATACTTTCCCAAATGGAAAATTACTATTTCAAGGCATCAGAAAAGTGGGTACATTTAAAGCCTGGATTATCATTTAAAAACTAGAATTAGAATAACACTTGCTAAGTAGTACCAGAAACTTAAAGAAAATAAGAGGTTACTTATTTTGCAAATAGTTTTCTTTAGAAAAGCAGAAAATTCCTACATGTACAAAAACATGTACACTGTTTGGAATTACCAATGAGTATGTGCCATTTTGGGTTAACCAAGGAATTGAAAACTCTGAATAGGTCCAAAACACTATTAATGTAAGTATAAAAGCTTTGTAGGAAGTATCATTGATGTTTATAAAAGGCATCATTTTGGGTTCACCACGAGTTTTTGACTCAATGAATTCCTCCTAAAGTAGGTCAATGTCAAGGTCAAAATGATATAAGGCTATGTGCGTGTGTTTAGGGTGTTCATAGATCACATCCATGTAACTATCAAAGCTTTGTAGAAAGCAGTATTGATGTTACACAAAAAGGTATGATTTTGTGTTATTGAGATATTGAACATTCCGAGTTGGTCAAAGTACAAAATTATGTCAAATTATCATGTCATTAGGTTCAAATGAGGTTAGGTTACATGAACATGGGTGTGTTGAAAGTGCTCAACTTTAACATCCATGATAGTATAAAAGCTTTGTATCAAGTGGTAGTGATAATCTACTTAACTATAGTGTTAACCTCTTACAAACAGCCTGAATAATGGACAGGCCATTCGCTATATATTGCTCCCTAGCTTCAAGGCATAAAAAGTCAAGACCCTTGAGATATTTATTCAGTAATATATGGTAAAACTGCTCAACACGTTTGAAGTTTCTATTTATATTAATTATTTCCCTTTGCTTTCCCGAACTGTTCTGAAGCATTTGGTTAGTAAAATGGAGGTTCCTTGGTTTTCACAAAACCACACACACACACAAATTCATGTATTCATTGCTCATAATTTTAAGATACAAAATACATAAACAACAAGAGCTGTCTCCATCGGAAGACATATGCCCCCAAAAACGCTTTTTCGAAACCTAAATGCAGATTTTGAAACCTAAACGCGGACCCTAAGTTCAATGTCAAGGGGGTCAAAATTTGTGTGCGTAATGAAAGGCCTTGTCTATATACACATGCATACCAAATATGAAAGTTACATCTGAAGTGACATAGAAGTTATGAGCATTTTTCGAGCGAAAACACAATTTTTTGATGATTCAAGAGCCATAACTCAGGAGTGCCTGGGTAAATTTGGCTGATTATCGAACTTAACCTAGATTGTATTGCCTTACTAATTTTTATGAAGTTTGGTGAAGATCCGATGACAATTGCTTGAGTTATTGAGCGGAAACGAGAACAAACTCAATTTTGTTGATGATTCAAGGGCCGTAACTCAGGAGTGTTTTGGTCAATTTGGCCGATTATCGAACTTAACCTAGATTTTATTGCCTTACTATTTTTCATGAAGTTAGGTGAAGATCCGATCACAATTGCTTGAGTTATTGAGTGGAAACGAGAAAACACTCAATTTTTCGATGATTCATGGGCCGTAACTCAGGAGTGTCATGGTCAATTTGGCTGATTATCAAACTTGACCTAGATCTTATGACCTTACACATTTTCATGAAGTTTGGTGAAGATCCTATGACATTTGCTCGAGTTAATGGGCGGAAACGAGAACAAATCCATTTTACGATAATTCAAGGGCCGTAACTCAGGAGTATCTGGGTCAATTTGGCCGATTATCGAACTTGACCTAGATGTTATAGCCTTACACATTTTCATGAAGTTTGGTGAAGATCCTATGACATTTGCTTGAGTTATTGAGCGGAAACGAGAAAAATCCCAATTTTACGATAATTCAAGGGCCCTAACTCAGGAGTGTCTGGGTCAATTTGGCCGATTATCGAACTTGACCTAGAAGTTATAGCCTTACAAATATTCATGAAGTTTGGTGAAGATCTGATGACAATTGCTTTACTTATTGAGCGGAAACTAAACCGGACGGACTGACTGACTGACGGACGGTGCGATTTTAATATGCGACGAGAACTTATGTTCTGGGGGCATAAAAATGAAACAAAACAAAGCAATAACAATTGTTGATTTTAAGATTTTAAACCATACACGCTACACCAATAAGATAAATATACAATGGCCATCTAAATAAGAGTGTTTCCTGTTTTTAGAGATGATGTCTGTGAACTTGTTTAATACATTTCTGTGAACTTGTTTAATACATACACAACTGGCAATAAGGAAGTATTTGTATGCCACTCCTTATACAATTCACTTATTAAAATTGTTCCAAGTGTTAGGGTTCAAGATAAACAAAACATTTTCTTCAACATTTTCTGATTGCCTAAAATAAGGACATAAATAGACTAATCCCGGAATTGGTTTAGAAAACCCCACTTATCCCTCAGTACAAACGACGCAGGTCAATTATATCAACTAATGATACATGTAGCTTGATTTAAATGATTACGGTTGATACGGTGTGTGACGATTAAAACATAAATGGGTCAGCTTTATTTGTACCAGCAGATTAGTGGGTTTTCCAAACAATTGATTTTCCAGGATACACAATTATATAGGAGTGTAATGAAATTTTTTTTTATATACACTGACAGAACTTGTAAAAATTCTGTATATATAATAAAACAAGAGTGCCATACACTCTTCAATTCCTTTTAACCCGTTACCACTTAGATACATTTTTTGACGTATTTGTAGTCCCGTAGAAAGTAAAAGTTAATTAAAAACATTCTGTCTAGATAAATGTTTTAAAGGCTTCATTTTCAACGCTTCTATTCTCATGAGCAGCACAGCATAACACCTGAACAGACTGCGAGTTACTCGCAGGTTGTTCTGGTTTTATGCTATATGATAATCAAAAGTTAATTGTGTATTCTTGGACAAAAAAACGAAAACTGCATTTAAATCGGCTATCTTTTGACAAAATACTGGCTAGACTAAGCTCCCTATAGTAATATGTATCATGTACAATGGGTCTCGTAATATTGGCCCTTGTGATTGGTTGCTAAGATTTGTTACCATGCACATGCGATTTTTCTAATAATAGTATAATTGTGATTCTTAATGGAAAAAGAAACTCTTGCTCATGTTGTTCTTAAAATATTTTTACATTTATTAAAAAATAAGCAGCATATAAAACATTTAAGATAAAGCTACTATTAATCCATCAACAAACTAACATAATTGTGTGTTACTTTATTAAAAATCAAAGCATCATCCTGGAAATAACATGACCTACTTTCGATTGAATCCAATGAACACCAGAAAGCATGAACATGATCGTCGTAATACAGTCATGGATAGCCATAAAATAAATTACAACTTCTAACAAGGATATCAGTAAAACTGATGGATGCTCCCCAATGATGCTTTGTCGATATATGGGTTAATTGTGTGGAAAAAGTGAGACCTTGAGAAAATCTAATGGTAGCCTCAGTGACCTTGACCTTGACTCCAGTGACCTCAAACCTCATTAAAAGGTAGAGGTCCATGCAAGGTACCTACATGCCAAATATATAAGAGATCGGTCAAATATTGAAGGCGCTATGAGAAATTGTAACAAAAGTGTGAAGGAAAATCTATTATTAGCTTTGGTGACCTTGACCCCAGTGACCTTAGGTAGATAGAGTTATGGTTCTTAGTCACTGCACTTCGCCTTCTTGCCATCTGTTTATATTTAAAGTTTCAAATAAATCCCTTCAGTAAATAAAGAGTTATGCTCCGGACAAGAATTTAGTTCGTACGGAAGTACGGAAGTGCGGAAAGACAAACTGGAAGGAGCATACAAATTGAAAAACATTAACTTTCCAGCACTTCATAAGGTTTTTTAGTTAAAGTCATTATACTATGAGGAGGGCTGATATTATGAAAATAAGGGATAGTACATGAAAAATCATCTCTATGGCCTCTCCAATGTTTTTTTTCACCCTTTTGAGAATGTGGCCGGGTCCCTCTTGATTGGAAAAAAATCGCGGCGTTTTGACCAAAATTGGGAAATTAGTATTGTTGTTTTTTTGCTAACAAATATTAAATTTATTCAAGTGTTACTTGTAGACCTGAATGGGAGATAAAAAAAAAATTAAATCTTCAATGGAATTTTTTTTCCATTGGGAATAGGGCTGGATTATCACCTGCCTTGATTTTGAACAAAAAAGCCACAGCTCTCTGTGTTAAGTGAGTGGAAAAATCAAAAGTATTCCAATTATATTTAAGAAATCATATTTTTATTTCAAAGTTTGTTTTTGAATAACCAACAGTAAGGAGTATGGATAGGTAAGATTTGATAACAATATATCATGTTTGATGAGCTCAATCATTAAAATGAATGACAACATAATTATCATCCCATTTTTCAGCCATGAAAAAAGAACATTAATCGAAAGTCTGAAGCATTGCTTTGTTATAAAGCCTGTCACCTTCAACTGCAGACTATTCAATGGACCTTGTTCTAGAACCAAGACTCTTAGCAAGATTAACACTTTTGCCCCTATACCCCATATATGAAAATCAATCAATGTTGGAGAAAGATATGCTAGAAAAAGTGTTCATTATTGATATATGACCTAAGACCTTGACACCTGGTTGTAATTCACAAAAATTCGCCTAAGTATGCTTATGACATCTGACAAGTTTCATGTCAGAACCTCATTTAAGCTATAGGTATAACATATATGCTCCACATAATTTAGTCATAATGGATTTCCTATAAGTAGCTGTGAACTTTGACCTTAACCTTTGACCTAGTGACCTGATTTTCTATTGCCACCTCATATTCATTTGTTTAGTAAAAATAACATGTATGTTAATCCTGTGGACTACCGAATTTAATTTAATTTAACAGTTATATTATTCAAAAGAAAGTACAACAAAAGTTTTAAAATCCGTAAAAACTTCAAATTTATAAAAAAAAGTACAGTGTAGACAGTAATTTTGAGCAATGATTTTATCATGTAAAAGCTTGTGTTAAAAGAAATTTCTTTAACAGGGTTGACACAATCTCACATTGCTTTGTCATTTGAAAAAGTCATTTTCAACTTGTCCTTAAACCAATTAAATAACAAAGTCTGTCTTTTTTTTTCTTATTTGTTTATGCTCTCTGACAGCATAGACAATAAAGACAGTGGATTATGTTGTATATATAGCTAATACTCTTTCAGGGAAAGGATTGACACACCACATGTGATTGTTGTCATTTATTTACAAAACTTGAAATAGAAATTGCAGTGTTTGCATAATTAATTCTCACCTTGCATTTCTGCTATAACTATTTATTTAACACAAAAAGGACCAACAATATTGTAGTGAGCTGGTTTTTAAGTACAAAAATGTTTACCTTTTAAATACTTGTGTGTACATTGACATTCGGTTGGTCTGGTGTTTTTACAAACATAATAAGTAGAATATGCACATGAATCTGATAATACACAGACCCACTAACATATAAATCAAACCATGTTTGTAATTTAACATTTTTTACCAAGAATCCTGCCACTGTTCTTTCTTGTAAAGTTGACTTGAAAACGGTCTGCTCGTAAACACACTTTTACTTCAATTATCTATGTTTAACACTGAATGTTTATAGCTTAAAATAACTCTCCGTGAAAGTTGAGCACACATATTTCGCGAATCCATGCTTGTTATACGTATATCTTCATTATTTGTATTGTTATTTGTAATGTTCAGTAGTAATCGGCATGTGATTTTTCCACTGTCCGCCATCTTGGAATGTCGACTTGTGGGTAATTTTTGCATAGCAACACACAGCGGTGTAAACATAAATCTCACCGGCGCTATATTTAAGCTTTAGGTAAGAAAGCTGCACTATTTTTAGCAGACGTAAGGTCATTATTTAGTTTATATAGTCGGTTTTAAATTGTTTTGTCATTTAAATTCTATTTAATTATTTATAAGTGTTAAGCGTGCGAGCGTTCCATAATTGGTCACGGCAGTTATTGTGACCCGTTTTTGGTCACACTGTGACCAATATTTGGTCACAGTGACCAACTTCTGGTCACAGTGACCAATTTCTGGTCACAAGTGGAACGCCGCGGCTATATAAAGTGACCAAATTTTGGTCACAAGATTCATTCTAGTCAAAACCTTAAGGCAGGCAACATCCACGCCAAATGTTTTCTTAAAAAATACTTTTTCTTTTCGTTAGTAATTTAAGTAACTTATAGTAACAGCAATACCTTTGTAAGCAGATAATAAAGCGAACATTTAACACATTTCATTAAACTTGAGCATCATTTAAAGTATTCTATCTATTTTGGTTATGATCGTTGGCAAGTGTCATTGTTCCTTAAATTCGACGAAGTCCCGTTTACGAGTGTAATTTTCATTGTCAAAAATATCACAGTGTGACTCGCAGTTTACCGTCGCAAGATTGAAAGTACTGTAAAACCTTAATTAAGGTTGCATGTCATTTTGCTGTTGGAAATATAACATTTTGTTGAGTTATTCGTAGAAACTGAATAAAAGTTGTTTGAAGTTGAATCGGACTTTGAGTTAAACATTAACCACCATTGATAAGGAGCGCACTAACGGAGCGTAACAATATAAGAAACTAGATGTCTGTCGACAACAGGTTTGGCCCATTTTCAATAATACATATAATTATTTAACAAAATGCATGTGTTTGACCTTTGAACTTAAACATCACCTAGACAATTGCCTGCAACATTTGAGTTGTAAATTATATCCTTTTTTTTAAATTGTTAAAAAACTGACAAAGCTAGGAAGGATCAAAACAAACTGTATTGTGTTGCAAATTGACATCTGACCTTTAAGTGTGACCTTAACTTTGACCTAGATACAAGGCTACAAGGCATCTGCACATGGTAAACATTTGTGGTAAGTTATTCTAAAATTTAGTCGTGAATGATGAAGTTGCTGCATAAACAAAATGTTTTATGGTCATTTTGTAATTTTGACCTTTGAGGTTGTGGGACTTTTATATTATGTAAGACAATGTGTTTTCATAGATGACATTTGTGAATTTATTTTAAAATCAGTGTGTGTTTCCATTCAAAATCGGGTCCGGTAACTGGACCCATTCCCAAAGTTTAAATGTATATATTTTTCCCAAATGGGAGCTAAAAATTCCCAATGGAAAGTTTAAAAAAAAGTTTTAATCTCATTATTTTGTTCATCTCCTATCCATATAAGATCAACCTAATAGTAAATATGATACTGGACACACTTGTATGCTCAATTTGTAAGCATTTGTTAACAAAACAACAACAAGAACACTATTTTCCTAATTTTAGTCAAAACACCGTGAAATTTCCAAATTCAAGGGGACCCGGCCCCATTCCCAAAATGGTGAAAAAAACACACTGAACATTGCATGATGAAGTTACAGCCCAGACAAGCTGTTTTATGGCCATATTTCACTTTCAACCTCTAAGTCTGACCTTGACCTTTGATCATGTAGAAAGACGAATATTAAAAGCAACATATCATGTGATTATTGGAGGTCATTTGTGGTACGTTATTTTTAAATTTCATTATGAATTTCTAAGTTACAGTCTGGACATTATAATTTAGCTTGGAAGCACGCACGTACAGACACTCAACCATTGTAACTGCTATACATGTATACTGCTTTCCCCGCGCTGGCTCTACAAAAAGTTTGGTATTTACAAAAGAAATATATAAATGTAAAGTTACAACAAAATGTATTCTGTAATGCTTAATATACATCCAGGGTTTTTCTAGCCATTTTAGAAAGGAAGGATTCTGGAGAAATTGGGATTTTTAAATCGATAAAATGGCAAATTTGGGAATTGTTTATAAAAAATAGACCAAATTGGGATTTTGTTTCAACAAATATTGACACACCAGGCCTTTTCCTCGCCATTTTGGGAAAAAAATAATGTAAATTATAGTTATATACTTTGTTAGATGTTTATAAAATAATCATTAGACAATTCTTTCTATAAAAAATACTAAGTTTTCTGTTTGAAATAGGATTTTTTTTTACAATTGCGGTTTGTGATCAGGTCCATTTGCTTTGGGATTGGGTCCGTTTAACAGCCTTTTTTACATAGCAGAACAACCCCTGACATATCTTTTACTTAACTCTTTAATCACCAAATTACATATCAAGTATACATACCAACTTAACAACCAATACTGAGTATAAGCATTTTAATTCCATGGGATAGTTCAATCCAAATAGCCAAAACAATTTCTCTAAAAATAATGCACACATAGTGACTCGCCATCCAACTTTTCATGACCAGGAATGTACAGACCAAAATATATAATACAAATATACTAAATTCTTGAACCATAAATTAAATACACATCAACAAAACTCTGTGCATCAACCTGTCAACTAATTAATTAACTTAACGCTAATTTCGGTATGTATTAAATGAAAATGTTTACCAAAGCCTACCCCCCCAGGCCTATCGACTGTCTGATCAATTATAGTACAGTATGTGACCTTACAATATCATGGATAAGTTATGTATGTTTAAATATGTCAGCTCATTGCATACAAATATAACATCTAACAATTAAGGTACATGTTTAGATACTGTATGAATGTACCAGCATTGAATTTAGACGATTTTTGCTGGTAAATCATGCTGGTCGCAGAGTTACACCTACTGAAAACACCCTTGTGGGACACAATATTATCATTTTTTTTGACTTGTTGAAACTTAATGCTACAAATCACAAAATATTGCTTTATTAAAATTTGTCCGCATATCTGATGAAATAATTATTTATAAAAAATTAGTAATTCAGAAATGTCATTCAAATGAAATATTATCATAAAATTAATGTATACCAAATTGCAAATAACATATGGATCCAATATGACAATGATGTCCCATCAAATTGTCTCCAGTTTTCTGTGATAAAATGAAGAAATACGTAAGTGTTATTATTTATACAGTAGGATGCTCTATTACTTTTAAGTCGTGTGCAATTTTCATAACGATGCTACATCACATCAGTAAACAAGGGCTGTTTGTAAAACATGCATGCCCCCATATGGGCTTTCAGTTGTAGTGGAAGCCATTGTATGAATACGTTTTTTGTCACTGTGACCTTGACCTTTGACCTAGTGACCTGAAAATCAATAGGGTCATCTGCCATTCATGATCAATATACCTATGGAGTTTCATGACCCTGGGCTTAATTATTCTTGAGTTATCATCAAGAAACCATTTTACTGTTTCAAGTCACTGTGACCTTGACCTTTGACCTAGTGACCTTTAAATTAATAGAGGTCATCTGCCAGTCATGATCAATGAACCTATGAAGTTTCATGATCCTAGGTGTAAGCATTTTTGAGTTATCATCCGGAAACCATTGTCACTGTGACCTTGACCTTTGACCTAGTGATACTATTTCGAGTCACTGTGACCTGGACCTTTGACCTAGTGACCTGAAAATCAATAGGGGTCATCTGCCAGTCATGATCAATGTTCCTATGAAGTTTCTTGATCCTAGGCGTATGCATTCTTGAGTTATCATCCGGAAACCATTTTACTGTTTCGAGTCACTGTGACCTTAGGGCTCAACATTAACGGTTGTCCTATTGCCCCTGGCAAGTAAAGGTTGGGTCAGGGCAAGTTATTTTATAATCTAGTTGTCTGCCCGGGCAAGTTTAAAAAAGAACAACCAGCATTTAAATTAGACTTTAATTAGACTTTAATTGCTGTCATCATTTTGTTTAATGTTAAAATAAAAAAAGGTTTTGTGGTGTATCATTTTGATCTCTATTAAAATTATGAGGTTTACAGTTAATGTGATATTTCATGTTTGGGCAAGTGGATGTACATTCAGGGCAAGTAGATTGTCTAAGTACTTGCCCGGCAGGGCAAGTTAGTTTTAAGGTTAATGTTGAGCCCTGTGTGACCTTGACCTTTGACATAGTGACCTGAAAATCAATAGGGGTCATCTGCCAGTCATGATCAATGTACCTATGAAGTTTCATGATCCTAGATGTCAGCATTCTTGAGTTATCATCCGGAAACCCTTTTACTGTTTCGAGTCACTGTTACCTTGACCTTTGACCTAGTGACCTAAAACAATAGGGATCATTTGCCAGTCATGATCAATGTACCTATGAAGTTTCATGATCCTAGGCGTAAGCATTCTTGAGTTATCATCCAGAAAACCATTTTACTATTTCAAGTCACTGTGACCTTGACCTTTGACCAAGTGACCTGAAAATGAATAGGGGTCATCTGCCAGTCATGATCAATGCACCTATCAAGTTTCATGATCCTAGGCCTAAGCTTTCTTGAGTTATCATCCGGAAACCATCTGGTGGACGGATGGACCGACCCACATGTGCAAAACAAAATACCCCCTCTTTTTTAAAGGGGGGCAAAGAAAATCAAAATAATCAATTGTGTTGATAGTGTCAGACCGCGGTATTGAACAAGACCTGCATTTGTGAAAAAAAATGCCACCTACTGCACAGAGGCGCCATATCACAATCAAAAACATAATTATGAAGTTACAGTCCAGTGCTTTTCACAGGCCATTTAACGGTCCCTTGCCAGGTCGCTCGAAATCAGAGTCCACGCGGCTTTTGATATTTACTGATTAGTGTATTTTTCAGTAACTGCAACTAGTCATTCTGAAGATCAAAGTGATATTGACTTCGCCTAATATTTTGAGAGCCGATTTACAAACTTCAGTCAATTACATGCATCTCTTAACCCTACTAAAGGCGGAGCATTGTTGAATTGGACAATCAATATCGGCCAATGAGAGCTCAAGCTTTGATTGAGTGACAGCATTCGTAGGCATGCAATACCTGCAGTAAAATTATGCAGTCCACAAAAAACATAATTGCCATAAGTGTCTGGTTTGGTTCGTTTGTTGTCTCTGTCACCTACCACACCCATCGGTCCCTAGGTCTACACTGCAAGTTACTTAATACTTAATGATGTCAACCGGGTATAGACCTCATGGAAATTGTGCATTTAATGCACAATATGGTTAAATAATTTATTCAACTTGTAAAGCGTTTTAACAAATTAAAGTTGAATTCTTTACACACAATTAACATGTTTTGTCGAATTCTCAAATTCTAGCATAAGTAAACTTGTTATCCGAGACACGCTTCCGAATTTTAATGTTTAGGTGACAAAAACAAATTTCTGGCTTCAAATAAACAGTTCTTCTTTATCAAGTTCATGATTTTCTCCTGTTCCTTTGTCTCAATAAAAAACGTGCAAAAACTATGCAAACATGTACAACATCATGTGAAAAAAGTGGATGTATTTATTGAATAAAATACAAGCAGCAAGTCAGGAGATATACATGTGTTCAGTTGTAAAACGCCTGTGCCAATTAGACGTTATTTCATAAAAAAAAAAATTGTCACTGATGCCAAAATTCATTTGCTACTTAAGAAAAAAAGCAAATGTTTGTGTTTATGAATTTCTTGAGCACTTTTATACAGTGAAAACCCTCAGGGCCGGTTTATTGCACCTCAGACCTAGTGTCAAAAGTTGTGAATAGCGGATTAAAGACGCGTGAAATTAATAAAGGTTACAATATACTAAATCTTTTTGGAGTGCAATGCTATACTTTCTAAAAACATGAACATCATTTATTTGAAGACACGGTTCTCTGTAGGGTCACTTGCCATGACTTTATTTTAGTATATTTCTGTGTGCATGTGGCAGGGAAAACATTGTTGTTAACTAGAAATTCACTCTTTTATCTGAAGATTGGAGACTACATAAGACTTTGACAGATGGCGGGAAACCCTCATGAACTGGATAGAAGCCGGTAAATAGATGGCCGTAAAACAGTGACTTTTGATTCGTGGCGAGTTCTTTCTTACATGTCGCGTGACCTATCTTTTTTATTGCTTAAATCAATTCGGCTTGGAATGCTCTTCGAGAAAAGGTATGGTTATGAGGGTCTCTATGCGAAAAAGTTTGACTTTATTTTTCGTTAAAGTTATTGCATTTACATTGAATTTGTGTAGGAAATCTTTTACTATATTGTAACCTAAATGTGGTCGAAAAATTTCCAAACTGTTAAAATCGCAAAACAATTTAAAGACACTTGTCCTGTGATGTATATATCGCTCAATAGATGTTATAATACTGATTATAATTACTGAAAACAAACAGAGTTCTTTAGTGCGTTTTGTTTTTGATATAGGATGCCGTGCTAAATTTAAATAATCTTTATGCTATTTAATATTGTGTTGTTTATTACAATTGCTAATTTAGTGTCATATAAAATGTTGATTTGCAGAGTTTTTGAAGCAGTTGCATTAGATATTCATTTAGATTTTCAAATTGGTAATTAAGATAACTAAGACTAAAAATGTCCGAACCTCCTTCTAAGCGATGGTGCGTGGAAATGTCTCTAGAAGACAAAATCAAACTGATAAAAAAGTCAGAGATGTTGCCAAAACCTACACTCAAGATGCTGTCAGAGAAATATTGGATAAAAAAGTCTACGATCGGTGATATCGTGCAAAAAAGTCGGCGTACATGTTGTTCAGTGTGAAAAGAAACTAAATTCACCTAACACATGCATGCATGTATAAAATTGTTTGCTTTTCAGGGTGCACTGTTTGATCTATGTTGTGACTGATATTGCTTTCGAATCAACAGATTAAGCGACGTGTTTTTCTTATGTGATGCAATATGAATGAATGTTATATATAAATAAACTATGCAAATTTGCTGAAAGTGTTTTTTGCACATTAGGCTATGTAATTGACCTTCTGAAAGTAAAAAAAAGTCAAAGTACCCTCTAAATTGGAATCATCTCTAAACCGGAATTTCCTCTCGATCCCAGAGACATCTGATTTAAAGGGGTTCCATTGTACTCAATATTTTCCAGAATTTTCTTTTTAAAAACGAAATATACAGGATTTATAGGGTAATGCAAATCGACGGGAAATGAAGTAAGGCCGCATTGTAGTTTTTTTCTTGAAGAGTCATCACTCACTCAAAAACGTCATAAATACGTCCAGTGGGTGCTACTCTCTCTACCCCCACCCCTAACGGGCCCCGGGCTTCTAAAAAAAATCCTGTGGTAAGCACTGCTGTCCATAGATATTAGACAAATTTACAGGACTTAGAAAGTATCTGAAAGTGCTTTGGAAAAAAAATTACAGATGTGTTATTTGAACGAAAATTGAAAGAAAAGTCCAAGGACAATAACTTTGCCAAAAATCAATGGACCGAAACAAAACTAAGGCATGTAGGTAAACGTACACACCAACCAACAGCCGAACATCTAAAATCTCAGAAAAACAGTTATTTTAGAGTAAATTTCCAAAACCAAGGCCGATAACTTCACAAAAATTCAAAAGAAACGCATAACTCACTTCATCTGTGAGTCATGTACGTAGACTCACATACAGGACAATAGGGCATGGAAAATACTGATAAGTAAACCAGTTATTGTTACCTAGAAACACTATATGAACAATACATAAAGGAGAAAATAATTGTATAATCATGTATGGAGTAATGATGAATTACAATATTTACCTGTTTTTATGCATGCCAGAAATTTTCAGGTCCAAATCAGGACATTCCATTAAAAATGTCGGGACATTTGACCAAAAAGTGGGACACCTAAAACGATCAATCATGCCCCTTTTACTGTAGTCAGTAATCAGTATTTTACTTGCAAAACCTCATAATTTCTGGCAAATTCTGACGATAAATGTGTTTATGAAGTTCATGAACACAGACGTTCTTCATTTTTTCTGAAGTAAACACGTATGTGCACTATGCGGATGAATCAAACACGTGAACTGTGGGCCATGCGTCTACTTTACTTCAATTTGAAACAGAGGCATGCATAATCGTTCACATAATCGTTCAACGCATTGTTGACTCGGGTAGGGACGAGTTGACAAAAAAACTGGGACGAGTTGACCAAAATAGGTACGAGTTGACAATGGGACTTGTTGATTTGGGGACGAGTTGACCGGCACCCTTGCCGACAGATCGCTCGTATAAAAGAAACTAATGTGCCTCATTTCTTGTTATAAACTGCAGGGCTCACGCTCGGCTCAAATTTTAGAGAGAAGTGACTTCTCCCTGGACACTGATTTAGGGAGAAGTGTCAGACCAGATAAATATTTATGTTTGAAATATGACATTTAACATATGCTTTCTTAATAATATTTTTTATTTTTTATTTTTTATAGTCTTTCCAATTGCAATTTCACGTGAATACAATTCAAAATATAATTAACCACACCGTCCACATCACCCCATCTGTATTCTTCATTCTATTTCTTCTTTAAAGAACTTCGAAATTAAATTATAATCGAAGAAAAAGAATGCATCCAAAAACGACAGTCCGAAAAATTGTACGCGTTACGCACATGAAACAAATTGTGCAAATCGTTTGACAGCAAAAAAATGAAAATTGTAAACCTTGCAAATACGTTATTAATATACAATTTAATTGACATATTGCTTTACAATAACATAGTTTGAGGGTAAAAAACAACTTAATTTTCACCTTTTAATTTCAAAAGATAATCGGCAGAGAGGTGTAACATCATCGACATAGATCTTATTATTTAATTATCATCCTTTTGTTAATTCAGATCGATAGTCGGTAGAAATGTTAAGTGATCAACTTAGAAATATTTTTTTTATTGTTAGGCTCCTTTTTATTTGGTTATCTTTAAATACGACGTTTGCCATCAGCCGCTATAGTGTTGGCAGACGACAATATCAACTGTGTATTTCCAAGTATACAGTGTCTGCGCATGAATGACCCAATATTATGTGTGAGCGAACTCAATGTTGATTGGCCAGCTAATATGTGACTTGAATGCTGACTGGACCAAAATCGATCGCCGATTAGATAGGCTCGGAGGTTGGGAGAATCGGGGCGGGGTTTACCTCAAATTACCTGTCGCTCAATTGCGACGCGATCCGGGCTGCGACAGTGTGTATAGGAAAATTGAGTCAGACCTTGACATCCAGAAAACCAGATGTAAACAAATTCCGATAAGAGGGAGACTGGAAGTCGCTTTTTATGTACACTTTCTTAAATTTTAGGCAACGTTTGGCGTAAGAAAGCGACTTAGTCGCTCATGTCACCCACTATAGCGCGAGCCCTGATTAATTGTTTAAAACAAATAAATTTTGACAACTTTACAAGCAATATTGCTTGTATTATAAAGTTGTAAATTTGTCAAAATTTATTTGTTTTACACAGTTTATAACAAGAAATGAGGCACAAATAGTTAGTTTTATACGAGTGGATAGATCATCTTTTGGCACAGTCCAACAAATTGTAAAACAAAAGTCTAAATTTGTCTGTGTTCATTTACAGATAAACATTCGGAATAAGCACAGGTTAGTTGCAATCATTCAACTCTAAGCTTTATAGCCCAATGGGCTGCTTCGAGTTGCAATGCGCTCTCTCTTGTCCATGGTGCAAAATGTTATCAAAATGCAAGGGTTAAGGAACACTGAAACTGCAAGAACTTATTATTATTAAAGTTTACCTATCTAAACCACAAACTCATCCAAATGGTACCATTTAAGCAAGAAATAATTGATTTTATTGACTTAGGTTTTGTTTTGTACGCTGTATCCGCCATATTGGAAAATTGACCCAATATTGGTTAGGTCGCAGTACACCAATATTTTGCACGTCGGGTTATGTGCTCCAGCCTATTAAGTCGATAACAATGTGGTATTCGATACAGAATACACTGTTTCAAATTTAAACATAAACATGTCAGCGAGAAAAGTGTGTTGAACATTGTCGTGTTTTTATAGGGTGCA
Source organism: Dreissena polymorpha (assembly GCF_020536995.1). Classification (NCBI taxonomy): domain Eukaryota; kingdom Metazoa; phylum Mollusca; class Bivalvia; order Myida; family Dreissenidae; genus Dreissena; species Dreissena polymorpha. Next base: position 29,845,782 of record NC_068370.1, read on the forward strand.
TGCAAAGGATAAAATCCGTAGGTTGCCATTCAGGTAAATTTAACATGTTTATGAAGTTTATTCATTATTTTTCTCAATTTGTCTCGAACGACGTCTGTTTAGTTTAACGCATGGATTCGCTGCGCTAAACTGCACCCATGTTTATGAAGGGGTGCATATGGATTGCCAGAGCTGCCATAGCAAAAATTAAATAAGGCTCTGGGAGTCCGTTTATATGGACTAAAGAACAGGTACTTGAAAAAAAATTTGGTACTTATATTATAATATATATATAATAAGAGCATTATTATATATATAAGGACAAAAAAATTGTTCAAGTACCTGTGGGCATAAGGTGCTCCCACTCTAGTCTCTACATTACTTGACTCCCCTAAACGATAACTAAAATCTCAAATCTCAAAGGCGAAAGCCGAAAGTGTCAAACACTGAAATTATAATAAGAATACTTAAGTGTCACTCCTTAAAGGCATATCAATTAAAAAGAAATTACACATAATAATTACCAGATTAATAACATGAAAGCGTTCTCCTGTTCAAAACTTCCTTCTTCGACTTTTTCAGGAAGTTAAATGTTCAGTTGACATATGACACTAATTGGTTCCCTCACTATCCACTAATTGTCTTCCTTGCGCTGATAGACTCGGGGTACAATCCATAGTACCTGTTAAGGGAGACAATGCACGTAAACGTTGAAAAGTTGGTCCTTCTTTCCTAGTTCTTTATTCCTTATTCGAATCTGTAATAAGGTACAGTTCATAATTCATCATCCAAGCTAAACAAATATGAATATTTTTTTAGAAAAATAATTCCAACAATTATTTATTTAACTCAATACCAGACGTAGTTTACGCAGAGTTGAATTTCGGTGACCGTTGACTTAAGATGTAAGCCGTACACCAAAAAAGAAAGAAATCAAAGCGATGAAGGTACCGAAGATGTTCGTTATTGCATAATTTAACACGCAATTCATTTTTCAAAATCAATCGCAAGTTTGAAATGAACTCACGCCATTCAACTTTATAAAGTGTGTGTCATAGCGCACGGGTCGAGTTTTGTTTGCACTTTTTATCATCCTTATTATTTCATAACTTAGACAAAATAAAAACAGCATGCTTTTTGGACGTTCCGAAAGTATAGACAGTATGATGAAAATGGTAATGAGAACTTAATATAAAGAAAATTTGCAGTCACCATCATATTAAAGGAATATTTTTTTCTTATATCAAATAACTATCTCAGCAAGAATATAAATTCATAATGAAAGTTCCGTGTACAAAACTTTTGATTTTTGACACCATATACAAATTCAAAATATACAATAATCTTCGTATCTTGTATATGGAGGAATAAAAGTATTCAAACATTGCTGTTTATGCTTAACTTGTTACCTGAGCAGTTCACACGGTGTCAACAACGCTGACATAAACATAGGTATAGAGCACTAATGCGCTTTTAGGCATAGCTGTTTTACTCAGTTTTCATCTTAGTGACTTTTACATAACGCCAACAGACACGCATGAATATTTTCGAATATTTAATAAGCTGATTCGAGATACAACCTCTGAATTTTTGCTACATCATGCGTATGTGCTCTATTCAAAGGATGTAGCACTGTTCAGTGTAAGGAATTCCGGACTACTCTCTGTATGCTCAAACGACACAAATTGTGGCCATGTTACAATTACGCGTTACAATCCATCTCGCAGAATTTCACTTTCGCCTCCAAGATAAGAAAACAATCATTAGCGAAATACATGTAGTAAAGTGTCACGATAAGAGAAAATCGTTTAATTATCATACCACAATGTTTGCCGTACTTGGTAAGCACGTTTGGAAATCATTCCTTAATGTGTGGATAGGCTGTCATTATTAACAAGTTTGCTATTTTGAATTCAATTTTGTATCAAAAAGCATTGCTCTTAAATGTGGCATTTTCAATTCGCAATGAGATTTGTAATGACCCTCGTCATGCGAAAATGGGTCTTATTCCATATGCGCCTAAAATATATAAATAGCCCACTCAGCTATCTCTCCTTCTGGTAAGGAGAAACATAACATATTGAGCGATTTTATAGTGAACAGCAACGCCTTTGGCCTGACTGCGCAAAAGCACATGTTGGGTTTAACAAGCGCTTGCCGAAACGCATAAGACCCATTTTCGCATGACGGCGCTATTAAATCAAATATCAACATACAATATATTTCGATAGTGAAGAAAGATACTCATAACAAGGCATATGAGGACACATATGAAGTGCTCTCCCGTAGTAATTTTTTTATCTACTCACACTAATGTGTGGTTTGACAATGCTAACACACATTTCATGCGGTGAATATGCAACTTACAAACAAAAACACAACACAATAGTTTAAGGTAGCGCACCTCTAATGATTTCCCGCGATTTCTTCGAAGGTTGACGAGCCTACTATTAGGTGCCGTAGCCTAGTGGTTAAGGCGATAGACTAGAAATCTTTTGGGATATTCCCGCGCAGGTTCGAATCCTGCCGACGACGTATACTTTTTTGCGACGCGTTTTATTTATTTTCTAACGTAATTTGATTTAATATGGCATATAAGCTATATTTATTGTAAAATATGTTGCAATTTTTATGCACATTCTTCAATTATTAAAATAAAAACAACGTTATGGCGAAATTGGGTGATTTACTGTTGAAAATACGAACCATGCATGTTGCATTTTTATTTTTATTTCAAAAAGTAAACGGTAAATCTGTCTATTTCTTGGTATTTTTGCTGTATATAGTGTTTCTATAAAAACTAAGTTTAAAATATGACTTAAATGATACTATTTTGAATTTTATGACACTTTGTTTTTAACCGACCCAATTTTTATTTGGCTGAAATCACTTACATTTCATAGCGCTCTTCCATAGATAAAAATTTGTAAAAAATAAATGTCTGTAAAAGAATACTTATTTCATCTTGTTTAAACTTTAAACACCTTTACAGCATCTGTACACACCAACTGCATGCCCATATTTGGGAATTTGAATGAATTATGGAACTTTTATATACCCCAGGGGTGAAAATAAACTGGACAAAAGCCGAGCGTGGGGGTGGTTTTGAAAAAATCGGTATATTTTTTTTTTAAGCATGGAAAGCCTACCTACAAATTTGCATGTAGTTCAGTGAAATGATGCTGATTAAGAGAATAATTAATTAGATTATATTTGGATATGTGCCCATTAGAGGTGCGCTACCTCAACTAGAAAAGTAAATTGCAAAATTTATTTCAAAGTCAGCGTATACGCCGACTACATTTTAAAAAGATATTTATTGTTATAAATATATTTAATATAATATATTTAGTTGTTTTCGGTTTTAGCGATTATAAAGCATTTTCGAGGTTGCCTATAGTATGCCTGTAGTAACTGATGAACTCATATCCAACTGTCTATGTATTGAGAACTGTGAATATAAACAAGCTAAACCTTCTTCTATCCTTCTACTATTGCGTTGCTAGCACTCGTAAATACAAAAGATCGCCACTATCTGTTGAGAACCAAATAACGTTTTCCAGAAATACCCACTGTAGACTACAGTCTGACTGTAGTAGCATGAACGAGGTTACGAAACAGGTAATTCGTATTATTATTATTATTATAAATTGTTTGTTATATTCGAGTTTAGCGATTATGAAACATTTTTTTTTGTTTTTGTCTATCGTATCGCTGAAGTTATTCTTGAACTTAAGTTCAACGTTTTATAAATTGAGAATATAAATAAGCGTTAACTTTTTCCCGAATCTATTAATAGCATCAATTTACGACCTGTACTACATGTACGTCATTGAGGTGTATGTAAGAGCATAACCTATTGCGTTGTTATCGCCCGTGGACTTTCTTTTGTTTATCGACAGGTGCATCTATTAATAGCCTCATATTATGAATGGACTGAGCAAAAATACTACGTCATAAAGACGCTGCAGAAAGTGGACTATTTTATGCATTCATAAACAATCTCCTCCGCGACACGTACAATACGATCATTGTTTATTGATTCTTTTCTATAAAAGCACCGTTCGAAACTATTGCATTTAACACGATGTTAATATCATTTTTCCATTTGTGAATGAATATAATTGGAGAACTCAAACCTCTTGCATAAATTATACAACTTTTTCTCGCGCGGATACGCGTAGTAAGCTCCTAGTAGCTAAGGCGTATAGACCTGAATTTTAGACTAACCACCTTAGATGGTCGCTAAGCAACCATCTAAAAAAAACGTCTCGCCGACGTCTTGCTGTGTCTCTAAAACCACTAAGCAAGGCACTTGTGACGGCTGGATTTAGGTATATCAAGGCCCAAAACCCAGTTTTCAATGTCGTGCTTTCAACATATGTATAAAACAAATACAGAAGTTCTAAAAAAAAATAGTCTGTACATTTTACCACCATGGATGGTCTCTACTCTATCTTTATAACAAAAACGCTATTTATTACATACCCAGGACACCGGGAGGCCATCCGTTTCCTTCTCACTCTGACCTGTAGCTAGCTCCCTATGACAATGGGGAAACACTCAGTCAATACACTTCTATGCATCACTGGAAGATGCAAAAGTGCGCACTTGAATCGCTCCGGTACCATAGTGAAACCCCTTATGATAGTGTACATAACGTGTGAATCTTAATTTGATATGTGTGCGATATTACTGTGAATTCATGCTCTTATTAACCCATATGTTTATACATCCTGTTGTCAAAAATAATAAAATATGTTGGTAAGGCGTACCAGCGGACATGACACATACCTATCCCGTCCGCGCGTCTTCGTCCTGATGACATGACTTACTTAATAGTTCAGAAAAATATAATGCGATTCTATGCATGTCTTTTTTATGTTCATCGTCTATCCGTTTTTCTACCTAACCTCTTTTTATATGCATTATTTTTTCCATATACATAACTGCACGAAATACGAACATTTTGCAGACCAAATATAGTGGTTTTTCTCTTCTTATATTAACTTAACATTTTGCCATACCAATCACTGCACGGAATGCAAACATTTTGCAGGCAAAGAAAAGTAGTTTTCTGTTCCAGTGCAATCACAACGAGCGGGGTCACTACTCATAGTAATTGCTTAACACTGTTGTTACTTATTTATACAATCTAAACTGTCTTCCGCGAGGGACGTTACACGGGGATGCACTGTATCGGTGCTATACACCGGGCACTTAAAAGAACCAGGGGCACCTTTGAAATCGGGCACTACCTGTATCCCGCTCTAACCCCCACTAACATCTCTCTTAGGCCGAACTGCACATAATCAAAGCTCAAGTAAAAGTCCTCAAATTATTACAATCAATAAATATATTGATTAATATTCCAATCGTGTAGTATTCCACGGACTCTAGATGACAATATATGCTCCGTGAGTATTCCTATAGCCATTATATAACTATATCAACAACCATTACACAACTACTGAACATTTACAATAATAAGTATGGATGTAAAACATAACAATAAAACATAATTAATCCGGCGAAATACATACCACATAACTCATCTTAACTTAATAAAGGCAACCTCATATCCGGCCTAACTACTATATATATCAATGTAAGGCATTATTCTTCTTTACCTTACGACTTCTTAAGTACCCACCTGACGAGTCACAGATGAACCTCTCTACCAGAGCACATTAAGCACATTAAGGTCTCATTGGCTAACGTTCACTGGTCTATTTGTCCCATACCTGGATAGCAGGGGTAAATTTAATCCACTTTGGCTCAAAATCAATTACTTTCCCCTGAAAGGTCACACGGCCAGGTCTACCCTATAGATGCAATCTACGAAGAGGCTGATGGACCCGTAAATAAACTCCGAAATACACACCAGGCGTTGTTTAAATTCATGAATTAATTTACGAATAAGTAGTTATTTAACAGCTCCGTATTCGGTATTCAAACAGTATAAACAACTGTTGCTTTGTAACTTACTCGTCTAATGGTACCCTATTAATATTATAGAGACATCGAATTGAAAAATTAAAGTGTACATTAAGCAACTCGAGTACATTTAATTTATGTAGTACGGTATATGTCGTTTTGTCATTGCGATTGACTAGGATTGCTTTTTAACATGTTTAAAATGTTTAAACCGAACTGACATAATATATTACAATATCATATATAATATTTAAAAAAAGACATTATATAATTTATACTTATTTATTTTATTTACTATCCATTTCTTTTTTTTCGCGGCTGAATCAGGAAACAGGAACCAGTTCCTTATTTCTTAGTCAAGCCGAAAAAGGAACATGCATTTTTTTACTTAAATAATAACTTGTAATAAAAATAGAACTATAAAGAATTATTTTATTTTTATTTTAAAATATAAAATATTGATTACACCACTTTTTCGTTTTTTTTTAGGCCTAATAATAACCTAGTGCCTTTTTCGCGGTTGAACGAGCAATAAGGAACCAGTTCCGTATTCCTTATTCAAGCCGAATAGGAACTACCATTTTCTTACTTAAAAATAGGTTCAATTGAAAAAAACAACAACATACCTCAGCTAAATTAAAAGCATTGTATATGTAAGTCGGAAACCAAACATAATTATTGTCATGCATTATTATGAAATGATAAGATTTCCAGTTCTTTGTGTGTACCTTAAATTAAAATAAACCAAAGTGTGCTATATATCAATGAAAACGATTGTATGTGTAGTTTCAAGTTTGGATATTATTTATAAAAAAGAAATGTAATATATTTCGATTTAGCATTTTTATATTATAGCCCAGATCTGTGTGCACGGTTGAATAAAGACTATTCACCTGTTGAGCTAACTTCGGCGTAGGACAGGCCACCATTGCGACCAGAGACCTTTTTAAAGTAATAGTGGTCCTTTATAGTTGAAGGTCGCCAGATACATACGGAATACCATTAGTGCCATCGTGGTTACACTTTAAAATCCAGAGGGCGAGAATGCGAGAACGCGATAGTACAATGGCGACAATGCGACAATATGATGACGACAGTGCGACAATTTGATGGCGACACTGCGATAGTACGATGGAGAGAATGCGATAGTACGATGACGACAATGCGACAGCGCGACAATACGATGGTGGCAGTGCGATAGTACGATGGCGACAATGCGATAGTCATATCGTTCTGTCGCCATCGTATCATCGCATTCTCGCCATCGCACTATCGCATTGTCGCCATCGTCTTGTCGCACTGTCGTCATCGTAATGTCGCATTGTCGCCATCGTTCTATCCCGTTCGCATTCTCGCATTGTCGCCATCACGTACTATCGCACTGTCGCCATCGTATTGTCGCACTGTAGTCATCTTATTGTCGCACTGTCGTCATCGTACTATCGCGTTCTCGCCATCGTACTATCGCATTGTCGCCATCGTATTGTCGCACTGTCGTCATCGTATTGTCACATTGACGCCATCGTACTAACGCGTTCTCGCATTCTCGTCCTCTGGATTTTATTGTGTAACCCCGATGGCCTAACGGTATTCCGTAGATACACCATTGGTCTGTAAGAACGATAAAACGCAAATGAAAAACAACAACAACACGACCTTTGAGCGCGATTGATTGCCTACTGCATTTTATTTAATAGTAATCCAGAATCTTTTTCGCTGTTGAGTATGGCAAAAGAAACTTATTCCATTCCGTATTTAAGCCGCATAAAGAACTGACATTTTCTTACTTAAAAATGAGTTCAAAGGGACCAATAAAAATGAGTTCAAAGGAGCCAAATTGTACCACTTGTAAATGAAAATCATTGTATATGGAGGTTGAATATTAACTATATTCATTGCAATGAATTTATTCTCGATTTTACTTAATATGCTCGACTTTCGGTTGTTGTATTTAGAAGAGTTAAAGAAGCAAGGAAGGATGTTCGCGTAAACTAACGACTCAAAGCAATAGGGAAGATCGGTCGGCCAAAGCAAAGACCTATAGAATACATTCTGTATTCTTTTCTGTATTCTATAGGTCTTTGACCACAGTGTTGTTCTTCATCGTAATGATTTACCGGTAAACGACTTCGGTCGGCTTAAAGTAGGATGACCATGGCGTGTTTTACCAGATTAAAAATGTTTTTTTTGATAGGCATCTTTCAAATCTCTTTCTAAAATTATAATTTTTAAATAAATATACGATACAAAAACTCAGCCTAATATTCAAAAACAAATTTGCTTCGGCTTAAGCAAAAAAGAATTTGGGCGGTTTACGTATTTTTTCGAGAAGCAGCTCTCAGTTGGTTATGGGAAGACTGTTGACACAATCTTTCTGGACTGAGTGAGTGATATACGCAAATGATTGAAATTGATTCTGCATGCATAACTTAATGCGCTGCATATTTAACATTCGTGCATTAATATCTCGTATCAAAGAATACCAAAAGATTTATTAAAATGTGTACAAAACCCCTCTTTTTACACGTTTTAAGAGGAACTAAACGCCTCAATTATGTTTAATCATGTTCATGTAGGATACAAGCCTCCTTAAGCTATTTCATCGTCGCATAAACATTACAATATGCTATAATAATAACGTTAACAACTATTTATGTCAGTGTTAAGGGCATAAAGTGATTAAAATCTAGGTTTGTATATTAATTTTGATTCCGGAAATTGGTTCATACTGACAATGGTCTCTATGCAAATGTTGAAACTGGCGGGTATTGGTTCATATCTGATTTTGAAAACCCGGACATAGGTACCGAAACGACACTGACAGTCAGGGCATGGGTTCCGACATATTTATAGACCGGACAGTGATTCCTACATTATATTGACACCCGGACATTAATTAATACATTATTGCTGCTCCGGACATTCGTTCGTTATATTTCTTTATAAGGTATATACTTATTTTTAAATGGAATTTGACATGACAACCGCTTAAGAAGTTTGCGTGTTTTTCTTGATTTAACTTGTAATCATGATGTTATATACCACAAAGCACAAAAATAAAAAGTAGCACATATTTTATCTTAAATAGACCAGAACAGACTGTTTATTAATACTTCTACATCGTCTTTAATGCATATTATTACAAATACAGTAATGTCACGTGTCAGTATAATATACAAGGTGCCTGTACCACGTGACTTTTTCGGCTATATGTGGGACAATCGGATGTCAACAAAACGTCGCGTCAGGTAACGTTTTTGATAATTTCTTCATTTACAAAAAAATAAAAACGAGTGCCCGGTCATTGTCAAAATAAACAACTTTGTTAAGTTTTCGCAAAATTAATGAAGTATTTTTTCCAAAAAGTGCAACCGCGTGTTTGAAAACACACGAAGTGAAAAGCTATGTGTGATATATTTTTTTTTATTCGATCAACAAAAACGTTGATTATAATGTTGTCGAAGGTTTAAAACACAGGGCGGACATTGTAATTCTTCATAGAGAAGGTACTTCAATTCTATGTTTGCGCAAAAAGATCTGATTCGGAGTGTGTGTATAAAAATGTAATAATGCTATGTGTGGTAAGAACCAATATCTGCCTATGCCAGAATTAAGGTGGAAACCATTGTACGCAAGAAAAAATGTTCGGATACCATACATGTCTCTACAGTTTGTAAAGTATAGTTTTGTTAATCGTGACTTGTGAATAAATTTTACATTTATAAGCAGCATCAAAGAGGAAATAATACACTCATAAATCACCCTACCAAGTATAGTTATGAACAACGTAGTATTCCGTTAACTAGTATTGTCATACGTCATAAAAACTTATAAATAAGGTAGTTTATACTAGACTATGTTTGGAAATATATATCGAATACATGGTACAGTCCTATCGCTATTGTCGTCATTACATGCGATATAAGGGCCAACCGGATGTTGATAATAGATGGGTTTGCTATTTGTACAAATGATAGTTTCACAAGGGCAGGGCGACTCCATCGTATAAATATATGCTCGAAACGTTTATATTTGCAAGGTTGTCTGGTAAGCGTAGCGGGTGATACACGAGCTTCTCACTTAGGTGACCCGGGTTAAATCCCGTTCCCGAAAGGATGTGAGTTTGGTTTGTGGTCACCATACCGGGCTGATGGAGTTTTCTCCTGGTACTCTATCTTTCCTTTTCCACAACTCAAGGTCACGCCAAAATTGGAAATCGTTCAGTAATAATTAAATAGGATCTCATTAACTTCGAAATACACACACTTATATTCGAGTGTTAATTGTGATCAGAACAAAGCACATTTTAGGAACGGAAGGACCTCATTCACTTCTAATTATACACACTTTTAATTACAACTGTTCATTGTGATCACACCATTGCATATATAAGCACTGACTAAAAAAACTGCGTTGCGTTTGTTACGAATACTGCCATTTTGTTATATGTTTATTTGAGCATTTATTGGTTCATATCTTAATAACGTGCGTGTTGTTAGAATACTTCTGATAATTAACCTCAGCCGGAAATTTCGCGTATCCTGGAAAGAGGACTCGACAGTTCCTAACTTTCATTTGCAAGGTGCGTCCCTGCTTTCCGTAAGTAATTTGTTCAACTTATTTATCGTCTCTTTTTCTTTTTAACTCTTTTCCTTTTTTCCTTCAAAAACAACCGATGACCTTTTACTTGTCATGATTAAAAATATACATATATGTATACGTTTGCATGTAGATTCGCATCATTAACCTTGCACGTAATAACTCTATTTAGGATCGCTAGTCTTATATTAAAAAGTGCACTTGGTTCACAATATATAAGGCAAAAAAACACTAAATGAGTTGAATATTTTATTAAATAACTAACTAAATAAATTAATTTGGTGCACGTATATACAATAAATAAATAAATAAATAAATAAATAAATAAATAAATAAATAAATAAATAAATAAATAAATAAATAAATAAATAAATAAATAAATAAATAAATAAATAAATAAATAAATATATATATAGATATGTAAATATATAAATATATAAATACATAAATTTATAAATTTATAAAAATTATGTTTTGAAATACGCATTTAGTGTACAATCAGCAAAGGAATGTATGTGCTTGATAAAGTAATATTTTTCCGTTGTAAAAATGAACAAACATGTTTGCATACGCATGACAAAATGTGCGTTTATTTGTATATCTTAATTGAAACTTTGTTTTATATTCCATTTACAAGATTTAGCAGCGTAAATAAACGTTAAAACAACGATTGGCGAGTTGATAGCTACACTTGGCGAAATTATGGTATAAAAAAACAACACTTTACAGTGAACAACAAACCAATATAAAAGCTTTTAAAAAACACAAACAATCAAATGCGTCGTTGATGACAGGTGTATTAAATATGCTTATATGTTCGCAAAAAAGCTAATTTAATAATAAAGCGGTATTTGTTTATAACGAAGAGAGCGAAGCTTGTCTGGGACTACCGGACGGAATACCGGAAACGAAATAATTGCCAACACAAAAGCGACAAAACCATCTCATTTACACTGTTTAATTAAAGTGTTCAATGAATGCGTTCAAAAAAGCACATGTAACGGCAACGAAATACAAAAACGTGCTTGATTTCAACAAATAACGTATTTTTATAGTTCAAATGCAAAACTAAAACGCAATGTCGAGTACTAGAAAAACAAATATAGCCATAATTGTTTTATGTGTGTTGTGTATACCGGGAAATGGCATATAAAAGATTAAAGTCTGTACATGACTATTAAGGTGAAAGGCAATGGAGTTCGTCAGCTAATTACCAATATTCAAAACGCGACGCGGAAACAGCAATTTTCGCATAAAAACGTTTGTCATCCTGATATAATAATTAAGTCATTAATGCAGAATTTACAGCATTAATTGCATCAAAAGAAAGCCGTTCAAAAGCCGCGGTAATACTAATAATCATGACGAAATAAAAAACCAATACAATCGTAAACCATTAGCTCAAACATGACACGGCCTTTAAAACCATTAGTGATATTGACATTCAACTGGTATCGGTTATGGGGATCTTTATTGTTACAGGTTATAGGAATCGCAAATATTCGGTCACAATTTCCCCCAAATAATCGTGGTATTCCATGCAACAACGCGATGCTATAAGACAAAAAGTATATAATTTAAATCAACCAAGCGCGAAGGAAAGGAGATATTGCAAAGGATGCTCACGATTAAATTTTTTAATAATGTTGACGAGACCCTAAGTATGAGGAATGCATCCGTTATTAAAGCGACATGGCAAACAAAAATATGCAATTTGATGTGTTAAAAGTCATATCAATTCTGAAGTCGGTTCACACACTAGTACACCATTGTTATTTATATCACTTATTTATTTTAAGAATTATTAAAGTAAAATATTTTAACCAGAATGAATACGTTAAAATGACTCCAAATGTTTCTTGTATGTAACGAACACGATTTAGAGTACTGCCGAGATGATGAATGTTTCGACTATATATGCAGCGCGAATGTTCAAACTAAACACAATTCTATGTTGACATCATTTCCGGGTATTATATTTAAATTAAACTTATGAGAACAAGTCATAACGAAAACACGAAATGTCATCAAAGCACGTGAAGATATATTCCCCTTTTAGGCTTTAAATTTCTTATTAAAACGCAAGGTAGGGGAGGGTAAAAGTGGGCTTCACTTATCTGAACAAGTATCGGTCTTTAATGAAGATAAGGGTCACTATGTTGCTGCTACTGAATTCAGTAATTAATATTTTTTAATCAAATTCACTTCAACTCATATTTATAATTGGGTCGTGTTGCTTATGCATGACAATCAATTTTTTTTCTTTTTAACAGCAACCCATGCGAGCGTCGGACATTTCCGATAAAATATCCTTACATTTCCAAAACTGGCGGTCATCGTGTCAAAGAAAAAAAATATGTAAAACTTGTTTTAATTAGAAAAAAAGTAACTTCGAATTTGTTAAAAAATATCGACTGTTATCGTTGTTTTTTTTTCGATAGATGGTTTCACGATAAAATAGAACGGTTCATTACCAACCAGTCCAGCCAAATTGCTTTCTGTTTTGGTGACGTAACAAGTTCAAACACTCCGGATCAGCAGACGATTTTTTGCTTAAATCTGCCTATCTCACGGAGGATTCCGAATGTAGTTGATGTATCACGATTGAAGTTCTAAGTGCTTTCTCAGAACCAGTAAAATCCTACAATGAGTCAAGTGACGTCAGCGAAACACAACAGTTTTTCATTGGTTGACATGAAGTGTACTGGTTTCAATCCTTGTTATGATTGTCAAGCGGAAGCGGGGAACGATACGAAGTTTCCCCGTTCAAGTTCCCATTTTCCTTGACCTTGGTAACATATTATGATTCGAAAGTAAGCACTTCAGACAACTGTAACGTTTTACCGAGTACTATTTGATTTAATACATCAGCCTACAAATACAACACACCAAGCTTTCTTCACTTTTAATTGGAAGTTTTATCATATGTTTTAAAAGAACACGTTTAAAATAAGTTAGCATTTTACAGTATGTTATATTTTTAAAATATCACGAAAGTCAATATAATGGAAAAAAAACTGATAAAATGTATTTTTTAGGTGTGCCTAAAAGAAGAACAAGGTCCGTTTAAATGTGGTGGCTTTGGTCTCGTGACTTTGTCAAGGGACACTGTTTTTAAAAGTATATTTGTATGTATTAATTAAAGAAAGGCCTATACGCTTTACAGTGTATTTTTTAAATCAATTTCCTGATTTAAGTTAAAAATCAAAATATTAAGTTGCACCAAAAACTGTTTACAATTCGGAGAGTATATTGGATGTTCCTATTAGATTAAATAACGTAAAGAATGAATTTACTAAAAGAACTTTGCTTTAAATAAACAGTCAAACAGCTCATGGTGGTAAATATATATATCGCGCGTATTAAACTTTTATGCTTGAACAACCTGCCTTTTATATACAGAATTATCTGCTAATTTATATACTGGTAGATGCAAACATACAACCATTCATACACCATACTGTTTGACTCACCGTCAATTATACATCAGACATACAGTCTAACCGACTCAAATTGTTCGCACCGATCCTAAACTATTTTTAACTATCAAGTTAGATATATATAAAAAAATCGACACGAAGGAAGTGACATGGACAGACTGAGTTTAACTACTAAACTTGTGAAAACAATACTGACAAGGAAGGAAATATAGAATATATGGTCCTATATAAAAAAGGTAGTAAATGACAGATTCATTGTTCTACATCAAAGATCTATGAATATACTGTTTAATGCATCTGTGTCGTTTACGAAATGTAACAAGCAAGTAATGTTTTGCTTAGCCCCGCGCGATTTGAAATAATATGTTCAATATATACATACCTTTAAATGCCATCGATATACTTACTCCAATACTTAACTGTGAATGAACTAACAGTAACTATTCACACCGTGAGAAAATGTGAAGCCACAATGGGGAGGCCAATTAATAGTGGGCGATCACAATTAATATCGAACCGATTTGTACACCGATTTGTCCACCGACGATAATTGAAGAGTCAAAAAATAAAATAATTCAATACTATGAACACACATATGAATTTATAGAACGTGTCTTAGGCTTAGATTTTGTAGTAAGGCTGTCTAATATATTATGTTTTTTTTTTTAAAGCATCTGAAGAATGAATCATCTTATGATTTTTGCAAAATAATCGTTATAAACGTGCTAGAACACGAGTAAACCATATAATCATGCTTCAATATTAAAATTTGTAAAATATACTTTCCATTAACAATCATACTTGCATAACTAAAAGGATGAGCTCGTTATGCGCTCTCTAGTTTTATCATTCTCGCAATATTAATGTGACCATTTATGTTGTCAGTTCTTTTGATTAAAATAATATAAAAAGTTTGAACCAATACAATTATTCCACAATTATTTTGTTACATTTAATCCTGTCAGTAAACATATTACCATCCTCCTTGATTTACCCAGATATATTTGTTCTGTAAGCCAAGTCAATCAATAACTGCAGTAGAACTGCATTAACACAATCTGAAAGTATTATTTTAATAAATATGAAAAAAATATGAATACATGTATTTGATTACTTATCATGCATCTTTAACGAAATAAGAAAAAATCGTGTGTTTTTGTTAACAAATCGGTTATAAATGCGTTTTGAAACCGACCCGATGGGCCTATAAGTCACCAAAACAGAATATTTCAAATTATTTACAATAGCAGCACACACACTGATACGTATGAATAATATATTTCGAAGATGAATATGAACAAAAATGTACATGAATTTATTTCGATGATATACTAATTCAGAACTAATTCAGTTCGTCTTTTAAATATGCTCAAACAATAAATTAAGCCGGTTTTCGTGGACATAAAGACATAAGTATATTAATTTTACTAATAGAATTGTGGTTCGTCAGCTCAGATGATATATTTGCCAAGTGTCTGCGCCTAAAGTCATTGTATGTATCACATTCAAACAGAAAGTTTGCTTCATCTTCTATACGATACCGTGGCACAATGTACCAGTCCTTTGTTCTAAAGGTTCTCCTACAAATCGTCCAGTTTCAATCCTTAATGGCAGTTTTATTTACCGTGTGTTTCTATCGTTAAAAATTGAAATTAATATTAAAACAACAAAAGAACATTTATAACCACGTTAACGGACCCAGATCACCGTCTGCGTTTTCCTTCTCTGTTTATAGCGTTTTCCTATGTACTCTATATTCTATGCGTTTAAGAGAAAGGCTTTTTGTACATTTAGACATAACTTGCTTGGAATAAAATGGAGCTTTTAGCGCAACCTTCAAACTAATTTCCGGTTAGCGCAGTAGTTGGTACATGCGCGCCTCACCTCATTGACAAGGGTTTATATCCCCAATAAAGGAAGAATGGTAGTTTGATCGGTGGTCAGCATACCGGATAGGCGGGGTTTCCTTTGGGTACTCCGGCGTCACCTACACAACAAGACCACACCCAGTGCTATTCTTTATAGTTTGCTTTAGATGTATTTTTTAGTACCCACACCCTGCAACACACTGGAACAGAAAGTGTAATTAACTGTATAACATTATACCATTTGATTGTTACCCTAAAGTGTTTGGTCTTGGTTGAAAGACATTTATCGCCCAAATTGCATTTCTATATCACTACATAATATACTTCATCTGAATGTTTTTAGTATGATATACGATTGTCCACCAAGAAAAATGCTCATTACTCTTCAGAGTGTTATTTCACGTTTTAAAGGGATCTATTCACGGTTTGGTAAATTGACAAAATTGAAAAAAGTTGTTTCAGATTCGCAAATTTTCGTTTTAGTTATGATATTTGTGAGGAAACAGTATTACTGAACATTTACCATAGTCCAATATAGCCATTATATGTATCTTTTGACGATTTGAAAACCTAAAATTTATAAAGTGTTGCAAAGGTCGCCTTGGTGTAATGGATATGGTGTCCGCCTAGCATAGCATAGCTTTCGATCCCTAACATGGGAGCGTTCTTTAATCTCCCCCAAAGACACCAAGTACTGGTTCTAGGCCCAGGAAACGGACTCGAGAGCGTTTATATAAGCCATAGGCTTTCGAGCCAAAATAAATAGGTTTAAACTAAACTAAAGCGTTGCAACGCTAAACGATTGAATAATTTGGAGAGTTCTTTTGTTGTCGTTTAAATTTACGAAAGTACGAAGATTGCTTATATAGGGTACAAAATACTTAGACTGTGTATACTTGGCGGAATAGCCGAGATGGCTAATGAGTTTTTAACTCATACTAACTCCAGGACTCCTGGGGTCACTGGTTCAAGCCCTGGTACCGGCTACTTTTTTCCTTTTTTTAAATTTTATTTTCGATTTTTTACTGGAGCTTTTAAGATCCAATGTTTACATTTATCAATAAAAAGCATTTAATGACAAACTTCAAAATTTGCCAAAATCTGTGAAAAGGCCCCTTTAAGGGTCCGTAAGAATCAAAGGAAGTCGGTGGAGTGTTTTTGAGCATCTGTTGATATTCAATCGTCAAGCAAGTAAATCATTTACTACACTTAAGGGCATTACTACACTTGAGGTCGGCAATCGAGTGTATTATGTAAAAGGCATAGCACCCTTCCAGGCGTTAAATTGACTAGAAGTTAGTAGATTAATTTCCTTTTTTAATGAAATAGATGCTCCTTTTTAAGTGCACGGTTGTTAACCATATCAAGTGTTGTAGCCTGCAGACGAGCGCTACGGTAGATTGCAGATGTTTTCAATTGTTACGTTATTTGTTGCACAACTTGCTGATATGCTTTAGTATGCGTATAAGTATGTTTCTTGACTGGGTATATTTGCATTTAGAGCAATTCTGTAAAGGGGTTCAAAACGCTGATAGTATTGGTGCTAACACGTCTTAAGCTAAATCTAATTCATCGCTTCGGTATTATGAACTATTGGATCTGAATTTGAATTGCATTAGAATATTACTAACACACTTTACAAGCTTTAATTCTTCTTCTTCCTCTTCTTCTTCTTCTTCTTCTTCTTCTTCTTCTTCTTCTTCTTCTTCTTCTTCTTCTTCTTCTTCTTCTTCTTCTTCTTCTTCTTCTTCTTCTTCTTCTTCATCTTCTTCTTCTTCTTTTTCTTCTTCTTACATGACAATATTTTGATATTGCGTTAAATTAATTTAATAACTGTTATGAATTTTAAGACACAACTGAAAAACTAACTTTGCGCATGATGCAAGTTGAACTGTCTATGTATTTCTTCATTAGTGATTATTAGTGATATTTAATAAGCATTTTATACAATAAATATAAATATATTTTTTACATTTCGTATATGATATTAACCCCCCTTTAGTTTAAACCTAATTGCTTGTTTTTATGATGTTGTTCCGTTCATTGCCGTAACATAAAAACTGTATATATTATGACGCATTTTTTATTTACCGGTTCCCGCGTAAAACTATTAATGTTAATAAGTTATTTTTTAATTAGAAAGAGCTGAAAAAAAGATTTAAATTTTTACCATTTGTGACATTTCTTATTGAAGCAACAATTTAGTATTTTGGCGTGACATTATTCCACGTAATGACTGCTCAATGTCCCACTAAGAGAAGACATGGAGATGTGATACATTGCGTCTAATTATCAGACATTCGTCATCCACATGTGTTTATGACACCGTTTTGTGAGAAATCTTATAAAAACTAAATAATCAATTTCTGCTGAATCAAGCACCGGAGTAGAAATGTTCAACATAATTTATGACTAAATTAAAACGTTTTAATTTATCATGAAAGTGTATTGAATGCGTCAGTGTTAAATTTCCCAGACCAAAATATCTTTTCAGTTAGTGAGTATCTGTTGAGTGCATTGGATCGATATATCAGTTGTTTGTTTTCATCCTTATTATTATTTTTTTAATTCTGAAACATATCTAATTCTGGCAGTTGCGAAGATTTAAGTTGGTAACCACATACATAGCCAGAACGAAAACTGTGTTGAATACATATTTCATTATCATTAAAAACAATTAATAACCGCAATATAATCGTTTTAAGTCAATTTTATACTGATGTTTTAAAATAACATTAGATGTATTGAATGATTGTGAAAATAAATTATGATTGTGTCAACATTTCTGCACGCGCTTTTATGAATAAACCACGGTTTGAAAACCAGCGGGTGCGCGTGACGTCACTAGTCAACTCGTCTTTAAGAATAATAACGAAATATAAAGACAGTTTATTGTGGTATGCATCTGGCAGAAATGACAATGAGTATATATATTTACAAATCAAATGTGTGTCACTACGGTACAAGTATGGGCCCACATATCCAAAGTCATGTTATCCTTATCAGCTGAGCATACTTTCAATTATCAAATATAGATTTTATGACATTAAAATTGAAACGAAATATGAATGGGGAAATACGTTTCTGTATTTGGTTAATAATTTGTACAGCAAAACCCCATATTAAAAAGTCACCTTGGTTTTCATACTTTTCTTTTGTTCCGGTTATTAGGAAATCGCAATCTGTACTAATATTTGTTGATTTTCGTGTTTCGTTTAGTCGAATGCAAAACCAAAAACGAAAATACGGTATATACACGACCCTCTGCTCAACAAAGCGATCCTTATCGATCGGCGATTTTTCATAAACCAAAAACCTCATTTGAAGCGATAGTCTTATTATCAAAAATCAATAAGTGCGCGAAGTGAAGATATTTTGATTACCGTTCGATTTTTGCTCTCAATAACACACATAGTTTGCCAATACGAATTATTTGAATATATGTTCAATTATAATGCCCAACTTATAATTACTGAATTTAAAATAGAATAATGCTAACACAATATATGATTAACTTTAATAATAATTTTGCAGTACATGTACATTTCTTAAAATCCGACATTATTTCCGTATTATAACATGACATATCGAATATTTCATGCAAAAAAATTATAATTAAATGTATGTATTTCCGCCTTAAAAATGTTTATATGGAACTTGCTCAATCTTATTATCCAGCCCAAAGTGTCACTTGCAATGTATGGGACAGAAATTCAGAGATCGATCTATGAGACATGGTCATAAATCTTATTGGATTATGTTGTCCAGCTGAGGAGGAGCGGGGGGGGGGGGGGCTCGACTGCAGCGCTGGGGTGTCGAGCTACAGTTTATTTTTCGACTAAGGAGTCACTTTTTATTAAAACTGATAAACTGAAAAATACAATGTATCTAGTTATTATTTATATGATTGGAAGTAATTTAATGCCAACAATGTCTTAATTATGAGAGTATAATGTGAAACAAATTCCGACTAATAATATACCAATAAGGAAAGCAAACTTCTTATTTCGTCTTGTTTGTATACAAACGATGCAATGTTCCGGAAAATTCAAAACAAACTCAATATGGTTTAGGCAATACTGTTACGTAATGAATATTTTCGGTCATTATTATATATAAATATAATATTAAAATTTTGAAAATTGTAAATAAATTTATTATACATTATTAAGGTCAAATAATAATTGAATGATGGATATTAATAGATTCATTGAACATTATTATATATAAATATAAGAATTTAATCTTGAAAATTATTAAAATATTTTTTGTATAAATCGAATATTAGAAATTATTAATAAATTTATAACAGGCATAATTATATAATGGTTTACTTGAATTTTGGAAATTATTGATAGATGTAAATTTAAGAAGAATATGATAGTATAAATAAAATAAAATAATTTTAGTAGAATATTTTGTAAAACATTAAATAGGGAAATGCAAAAAGGTATACTTAAGAAAACACAAAACACACAGCAATGTGATGAAGCAAACCTTAGAAAATACGATTATGAGGGAACCTATGTTGTCGTGTTCTAGATCAACGAAGTGACTTGTAACAGATGCTAGAGTAACGGGTTACCTATGCGCAAAAACTCTTACCTACAGTGAGTTATGTGTTACAGACTAACAATATATTTTATAAATCAAACGAACATTTTCCTTATACAGTAACATAACATATACATGTACCACAATAATTAGTATACATATTGGAAACCTAAATGGTTAGTTATTAAAGGCAATTTCCACACCACTCATCGACATCAAGGCACTCTAATGTAACTTAAGATAATTCTTATTATGGGACTTATTCAGCAAAAATAGTATATTCGCCAACCAACACTGAGCAAGTGCAAAGGCGGAGTTATATAGACCAGCTAAAAAATTGAATACAGACTTGTGGCTGATTGTCGGGTATCTGTCGATATATAATGTTGCATGCTTGGTTAGAAAGAACACTCTGTGGATAGGTTCAAATGAACACTTTATATTTGTAGCTATAAATAGAAATGAGTCTGTATTGTACTTTACTTTAAAAGAAAAGTTAAAGAAAACTTAGAATAATTTAGAGAATTATCTTGTTCATAAAAAGTGATACAAATAGTGCCTGAACATGTTACTACTGTACAACAACATTTATCTGGAAGGTGTCTTTTCAAGACGCTTGTAAAGCATAAGCGTGGGCCGTTCTTTTAAGAAAACGGAAAAGGCTAAAGGTATTTATAACAACTAAACAAATGAACATGACCAATTTGATCTGTATCGATATCATTTTTCTACAAATCCGATTCGACCGTATATTGGCTAATATAATTAATAAAATATGGTTTTCGTTGAAATCTAAACATCAACTGCTTAAACCTAATGAAATAATAAACGGTGTTACACACATGCTACAATATGTTTAAGCAACTTTGTCTTAATCGTATGGTGATCCTCTATTTTTATTAACTACCAAAGACAAATCATAACGATCGATTTCCTGCTACAACTTTAACTTAGTATATAATCTTAAATAAAACACATCTATAAGCGTGTCCGTACTTCATCGTACACGCTATATATTTTACTAAAGGACTGAATGCGAAGTTGAACGGGCCATAGTACTACCATTATCTAGAATTACTTTAACTAAAATAGATATAAAACTACGGTCTAAATGCCAAAGCATCAAACGGTAAATGATTTCTTATAGGGATTGCACACGTTCAATCATAATTCAAATATAGAAATATAGTTTTTGCAACGATTTCTTAGCCAGGCGCCAGTACATTTAACTGGAATCCCTATGACAATAACATACAGCATATCATGAAATAAGTAAAACAAATCAAACTATTTGCTATGTATACCGATGAATAACAAGCTATAATTATCATTGCATGCATTTCTAATAAGAAATTTTACAATGTAAACTCTTCAGATTGAATTGCTATAGCTTATTGAAATAAAAAGTTTATGGTAAAAAACATTTGCCATTATACATGATTTAACATTTGCACGTTGTTGCACATGGTTGTAAGATGATTTCAAAAATTATATGTTTGTACATGTAAGGAGCTACAGTTTTTAATTTGCGCTTATTGTGTGGATCGAAGTATCACTATACATTACATTTTTACTTCCTATGTTGCCCTCTTAAACATCAAACACGTTTCAAACCCACGCAGAAATAAGGAGGTATAGTTTGACGGGGTTAAAATAATTAGTTAGAATCCTGTATTTAAATGTATTTTCGAAAACAACATTTAAAAATATTTTTTCGGCATGGACGTTATAAGTATAAAATTATATTAAGCGTTTTCGTTGAGAGATTAATTTCGCATATGTAAGACATATTTAAAGATCGTCTAAAATGCGATGGTAGCGAAGATCTTAAATTTGTATGTTACATGTGTTCCTTTCAATTACGTACTATCTCGACTCCACGAGATAACTCAAAATTGTTATTTGGAACTCGATGGAAACATTTTTAATGTTTGAGAGGTTAATAGATTCACACTTTAAAATGTGTTCTAACTGCGTGTATTCTGGGTTGATTTATTGAGCAAATAGCTTGCCACTAGGTCACATGCTCAACAATACACGGGGTGGTTCATTAATATATATTAATTAACTAACCTTGCACGATGTTATGAAGGATCTGCTCAGCCTTGGCTTAATGAAATTTTAGGAACACACATTTGTCAGAATTTGGATAACAAATAAAATTTGAAATTCAACACAGCTATCGTTTATTGGATTTACATTATGTTCTTAGTGTTCCTTTACAATCCATTACAGGTAAAATCTGCATCTAAAAAAAGCTTGTTGAATCATCGGTATTTTGAGGTCTGAAAAAGCCTATTTCAGGTCCAATATAGAACAAAATGTATATTGATTTCATCCGATAGCTTCTTGAATCTTGAGACGCAGTCTAGATTAACTGCTCTAACCAATTAAGCACATAATTAGAAGCTATACATAATGAGTCAGCTAGAATATGAACCGGCGCCACTATATTTTTTATATTCACTCTCTATTAAGCGGTGTAAATTGCAAAACACTTGTAATAAGAATGCAGAAAACAAACTAACATGTTCATTTTACAAAGTAAAACGCAGCATATGTCCCTTATACCCTTCAAATAGCATTATAATCAACCCCAGAAACAACGAATCAGTTATTCCTATTCAGGCAAGAAGTGAATCATGTCAATGCTCATTTCTTCCAACAACTTCACGAGAATAAAATGCCCTTACGTCAGACTTTCAACTTTATCACCCGGTGTCTATCTGTTAAGTCTCTCTGAGCGAAAATCTAAAAAATCGTCTTAATTATTAAATATTGGTACATAAGCTGGTAAAATTCGCAAGTTTGTGCCTTCAGATCCCTAAATAACGACTTATTCCGAAAAGCACTATTAGAAAATCCTCTTAGCTCATGTAAAGGAAATGAAACTTTCAACGGTTTTCCTCTACATAGTCAACACCATAATTTTGTTTGGAATAATCTGTTTGGAAATAACCTCTGTCATCTTATAAGAAACAACTTACTATTCGGATGTAAAAACATTGAACCTGAGCCAAAACATAACTCGTAGTCTCAATTTCGGAATCCAACGATATATCGTCTTTTCAAATCGTTGCTCATAAAAAGAGGCCACAGCAAACCAAATTTTCCGTTTATGTTCTCCATAATTCTACTTAGTCCTACTCGTTTCCTGCTCTACCTCGTAATATACTTGATACATATTGTATACACTTGTATTATAACTTTATATATGTCTTGATATACAATTCATCGTTTCATGTTCACTTTAATATACAGACGCTGCAACATTCACCACCAGTTGGTAATTGCTTTAAATGGTCACATGTGATAAAATCCTAAATGTATGGTGAATATCTATAGAGAGAAATTAGTATAAGTGTGAAGCAACTTGTGTTTTTATCAATTAATGCATGAATGTAATTCATATGTCATAATCAAATTATCGTAAGAATAAAAGCTGTTTAAACCAAACATGAAAACAAGTGTGAATACGCTGACAATACTAATTCCGATAATTAAAAATAGTGGAAGTATTTGAAACCTCTCACGACTGATTTTATCTAGATAACACATCAGACTATGATGTTCACATATCACTCGTGCGTGTTGGTGATGATTCTTGCGCTGTGCACGGGGGTCACGAGGGGCCAGTGTCCAGAGAAGTGTCATTGCGAAGGACTTCGGGTAAACTGCAGAGGACAAAAACTGTCGACCATACCTCCTCCCCTACCCAACGCTACCGACTTGTAAGTACCGGAACAAGTTTTTACTGTTGTATGTCTAATATCCATCTGTCTTTCTTTCTCTCAGCACCATCATCAACATTATCATCATAATAATAATCCTCATCATTTTCCCTTTCATCATCATCATCTTCTTCTTCTTCTTCTTAAATCCTTCTTCTACATCATCTTCTTTTTATCATTATCTGTATCAACTACACCGTACTCTAAAGCATGATATATTTGTTTAATACTTGTGTTGTGTTGTGTCGTCAAAGGGCGCTGTTTGGTATTATTCGATAGGCGTCGAAAATTGTGTCACCTAGGAGTAATGTCCATGTTTAAACAGGTCAGTCTGTGGTTTGCTTGATTAAAATGAAAAACAAGTGTGTCTTAGTCTTTTGAGTGCCGTCTCGACTGCGAGGGTTTTCTCTTTTCCTCGCTTACTGTTTGCTGCAATATTCTGGTTATTTTTACGCGCGGTTTGAATAACCTCTTTCCTATATAAAGGAATTAGCAAATGCATGTTAACCAATCCTTTACTTATTAAAAATGTTTGATGCTTGATTCGTAGCATTATAAATATCTTTTGTATTGCAGTTGATTTTGTTTTTGTTCTAGGGACTTAGAGAACAACCTGCTCGCAACCCTAACCGACGATTCATTAAGAGGATGGCAGAATCTAACGACACTGTAAGACGTTGTCAGAGATCAAAATCAGTACATGTAACGAATGTGAAGTTAGAATTTCGTAATATTCTAATTTTTTCTTCTAACTGTTCCATCAATATATGTCGTTCTCAAATACTGTAAATCATTCGGAAATACAAAAAACAATACAACATCACATGTTCTTTTAAACATCATTAGACAACGTTGAATAAATTTTATGAAATATCAATTTTTAAACAATCAACGGAAAACCTTTTCGAAACAGATTTTGGGCAAACTTAAGTATCCTTTATCTTTACAATATGCCTATATACGAAACTGATTATCTTCGCTAATGTTTTTAATTGTTTGAAACACTATTTGTATTAGTATGTTTGCCGTTGATAATGTAATTAATAAACAGCAAACAATATTCAAACTAAATGGCGCTTCTTGTCAATAAATGTAACAAGTTCATACTAACGGTTAAATCTGAATTCACTGTAAACAGTTTTAGTATGTACTGTTAAATGAATAATAGTAGTAAGTCAGCTTATTATTTGTTGTAGTAATGTTTAACGTAATTGTGTTGTCGTTGATATTGTACTAACAGTTATAGTTATTGTATAAATTGGTACTTAGTTAAATGTGAAAAGTATGCGAAATAATCATGTTCTCGTGAACTTTGATAGTGTGATGCTTCGTAAAAAGCTCTGATGATAATGCTGATTATGATGATTTTGATGATTTTGTCTTATGTGTGTCCTTTTTAAAAGGTGTGCTGTTAAATAATCAAACTATGCAATGTTCTTGTTGTTGGTACGTGTAGTTTGAATAAAGTCTTCCGTTCTCATGGGCATAAGCAGATGCACATTTACCATGTTTAGCTTATTTAAAATATTTGATTATTTGTTTCGTGGAAGAATAGTTTTACTTGATTACTTCAGTTGACGTCGTTTGTATTCCAGGGATTTGACCCTGAACATGCTCGCATCCCTTTCTGACGATGCCTTTAAAGGACTCCAGAACCTACAGAAACTGTAAGTTGTTATCAGAATTCAAACGCAGTACATATAATGTATGTGAAATTATAATTTCGTAATTTTTACTAGTTGCTTCAGACTGATGCATCACTGTTGATCATTTTAAAATATAAAATACAGTATTTGAATAAATTTTTAGTTACTAATTTATAAAAGTTGATAAGAAAACTAACACGTTTCTTACATTGAATAAAGTTTCATTTTTTAAAACCGGTCACCGGAAAACATTTGCGAAACCGAAAATTTGCAAAAATTAAGTATCTTTTATCTTTTCAATATGCCTTTATACGAAACAATTATTGAATATATGTTTTTTTTTGTGATCAATCACTGATTATCCTCGCATGATTTTTTTCATTATGGAAGTTGTGTGCAAAAAATAGCCTTTCAATTAGATCGTTACCTTTTCTCGTGGGATTTCCTTTTTTCATTGTGATTTTATTATTATCCTAAGGGATATTTCGCCATTGTATAAATGGAACACATCTAGATGTATTTTTGCTTGATTTAAGTAGGCTTTTTATAGTTATAAATTTTAAGCAGTATTGATGTACTTGTGTCAATAATCGTTTGAAATATATTAATGAAAATGCATTTTTAAATGGGGAAAAATTTTGTAATGGGAAAAAAGTTTTATTTTCTTGCATGTATGCCACCATAAACTTGATTTAGTTGTATACGTTTAATTGCTCAATAATTGCACTTTAATACTATTTTCATAACTATTTAAATTTCATATTTCCCGATATTATATTTTCCCATTAAAAATGGGGAATATACCGGATGGTAAAGTAACCTGACTTTTAAAACGGTAAACAAATCTACTTAAGAGTGGCGAAACTCATTATTAGCCGGTGAACCTGTTAACCTGGATATTTTGAATAATTGTTTCACATACTCGGAGATTTAAAGCCTTTTAAGTATTTTTTTTTATTTTGATCTTGCGACGCAATTAACTTACACGTATGCCCGCTAGAGCCATGCACGTTATGTACTCAAATGAAAAATCACTTGAACTCGCGCACCTGGATATTTCGGTGCATTTTTTACATTTATTTTTAGTGAGTACAGCAGTGGAATAAAGTATATGTGTGGCCTTAGGACTCAATTCATCTTAAAAAATATGTCTGTTTTTTTAATAATAATTACAATTCAGTGTGTTCTCCTTCTAAAATCAGTGGGCTTATGAGAAATAACAACCATACTATGTTACAGTGTAAAATAAAACGAGAAGAATAACAATAATTAATTGGTATACATAAAAAATACTTTCCTACACTATTTTATTTAACAAAATAAGAACATTTCTTCCGTGCATTTGTCAAATGTGCTTTTGCAGCGCATCTTGATGAAAAGTAATTCAGTTTATGTAATATGTTTGCATCAATAATCATTAAATATGTATATTTACATACCGTCATTCTAATAATTTTAATTACGTAAAATTCTTTTTTTCTGATTGTGTTTACCGTTGATAATTTATTACTTAAAATCAAACGATATTTAAACTAAACGGCGCTTCGTTTTGATAATATTTAATGTTATTATACTTTTGTTTTGTCAAGAATGTATTTGGCAAGATTTCCCTTGTTTTGTCAGTACCAAGACATCAACTAATGATACAGCAACATGCCATTTAAAGTTAACAGTTGATCTTATTGAAATATTTCATGCACATATCTCTTTATCTTCTTTTTAAAACACTAATATACTAATATATGTGAACTTTTTTCGAAATTTAAATACGATAGACACTATCACTATTCAATGACAAATAAATTGCATTCGGTGTATAGGTGTAAGACTTTCTTTACAAAGTTGTTTTGAGAGGAAAAGCAACGAGCAAAACGAACGCCATCGAAAAAACAAATTCTGTTTTTTAGGAAAAGCTTACTTATTGCGCTTGCACATATATACTTAAGAAAAACAAGGACTTTATGAAAATTAGTAAAATTTTCCGTCATTCCCATGGAAATAGTATGACTTTAAAATATATAACAATATTTTGTCAAGGCAAGAATACGTAATATTTACAAACGAATTCAATAAAATGAGATGACTTTTTCGTTTCGTCTTAATACAAAAATGGAATTTATCCCATATGAAACAATAGCTCTTCTTTGAATCGGAGTGCGTTATAAAACGATTCATTTATACATTGTAAAATTAAAAATGTATTTTGAAATTTAATTATATAACCATCAAAATAGTGTGATATATATTGGTATGTTGAGTACATGTTGCCAATGTTGACTAGAATATTATATTCCGAGTTTAAGGCTGTTTTAGTTTTTGTGTAAAACCTATCTCAAAACTTTCAAAACCGTGCATTTGTATATAAAATAATGAAGTATGGTCCAATTTACATATTAAGATTGATGAAAACAAATATCATATCGTAATAGATAAATATACCATTTAAGTGTTTTCTTCTTCAAACAGTCGGAAGCAGTAATCTATACCTCTCATTTAGCAGGATCTCTACTTGCTTACCACTGGACTTGTCCATTCAATGGGTTTGCGTGATTTCATCTATTTGTTATATTATCATGAAACTTGTGAACTGGGTTGGTTTTTTAACCCACACCGGGAACCTTTGAAATAATTAAATGAATGTATAAGCATATGACGTTGTTTGTTGCTACTTCAGATACCTGGGTTACATCCGGTTACGCAACATTTATAGGGCGGCATTAAGGGACTTGATAAAACTTACAACACTGTAAGTTGCACTAGACACATTATTTGAAGTGAAATAATTGACGTCCAGATTTCCATGTACAAATGTGTCAGTCTGTGGTCTGCTTGATTGGATTGAAGAAATGTGTTTGTCGTTGCTTCAGAATCTTTGTTTTATGCTTTCCCGATATCCGGTTTTCTAAGTTTCTAGTTCGAATTAATGACACTGTTAACTATTTCGACTGCTAAATGTTTTTTTGAATATAGAAGTCTACTAATCTTTCCCATATAAAGACATAATCAGACGAATTTTAACCAATAAATAGCTTATTTAAAATGGTTATCGTCGATTGCATTAGTTACCTCGTTTTTCTTGAAGGTATTTATACGGTAACGAACTCGAATCCACAGGCGACGGTTGTTTGGAGGAATGCTGGACATAAAACATCTGTTAGACGTTTTCAGAGTTCAAGTTTGGGTTAGGCATCACTGCTGATCGTTTTCAATCGAAAACAAAAATTATTTACAGAATGTCTTTGTACATTCACATTTTGAAAACAGTTGAGTGAAAACTAACACATTTCTTAAATTCTACGAACTGTTGACAATACATTTAATACGTTATTTATCATAGCTCATTGTGGTATGTATATGTATGTTGCAGAATATACATTTCTAGGAACATAGATCGACGTATTCGACGACAAAACTTGTTTTTCGATATCCGTTCGAAAAGGTTCTGATGGGCCATACACTCTTGACTGTATTGCACACTGGTCTGAGTCATTGTATTAAGTAACGAAAGTAAATGTATTAGGGCTCAAATCTTTAGACGATCAAGATAAATGATGAAAGCAGTTTGAAGTACGAATTAAACTGCATGACTTTGATACAGTCCACCAGACTCATGCCTTCATTACGAGCACAATATATATCAACAGCGCGTGATGTCAAGACATCGCACACACGTCATAAATCCAAAAAATAACATCAATTTTAAAATTCATGGGGTTTTGTGAGAATTTTAACATTTCACGGATTCAATTTAATTTAAATGTTCTATTTACGGTACATTTATGAATCTATAAAGACTTCAACAATAACATTTATCAAATTGTATCAATTTATCAATTTTTAGTTTCATACAATATGAGGTCGTTGCATCGATACTTATAACTAAGTAATTGTAATATTTGTTGTTTTTTTTAAGATTTATAAATATCTTAGTCTTTAACAGAATAACATTCCACGTAAGCGTTTATTATCCCCCGACATAGGCGTAGGGATATTGTTTTATTGTTTTGGCGTTGTCCGTCTGTCCGTCCGTCTTTCCGCCCGTCCGTCCGTCCTTCCTTCCGCCCGTCCGTCCGTCCGGAGCCATATCTTGGAAGTGCTTCTGCGGATTTCATTGAAACTTGGTTTGATTATATATATGGATAAGAAGATGATGCACGCCAAATGGCATTGTACGCCATCTGTTAATTACGGAGTTATGGCCCTTTATATCTTGAAAAAAATGATTTTAATATAAGCTTCGATCTTTATCTCCATTAACACTTGAGCCAGAGCCATGAAACTTGCCATAGTTGTTCTCAATCATCTGGGGGTGCTTCACATTCAACACCCATAAGGCCACGACTTTTTTTTTTATTGGTTTACAAAAATTATTTTGAAAATGGTCCATCGGGCGGTCGAAAAAAAAAACAAAACAAAAAACATCATTGGAAAAAAAAGTTAATACTAATAACATCAGAACAAAGACAACATATCTTTTATAACCTTAACACAGAGACAAAAAATCAAATTATGCAATAAAACACATCTATATCTTCAAATGAAATGAGTCCTAAAAGCACTTTTGTAACATCAGGCAATTTTAAACACTCCATTACATGACATGCGTTCTTCTCCCATTAAAACGAAAAACTGCGCTTCATTTCCATAATTCGATGCGCACCATTACGCAATGCGATGCCCGTTCACGGTTGCATAAATCTTATATAAGATAAACTACTCATACACAAATTACCTGGTATGTGTTTGCTCTTACTCGACTTATAAGATCGTGCATGAAAAAAAATCGAGGTAGATCGATCCATGCGTCGTCGCGGTAATGTTTGTCAAAGTTGTTGTTGTCATGAAAACTCGTTGATTTACAAAGCAAAACTTCTTATTTGAACTGACGCGAATTAATTAAATCATATTTGTCAACTTCGCTTTTGCTTTATTTTGATAACTTAATCCAAAGTTTAATGTTAGCAAGTGTTTTTTTTTACTGGAATTGTAAACAAGGAGTCAGTTAAAGTCTTCCGAAAATGTGCAGCCTGTGTGAATTGACAGTTTGACGTCATCAAAGGAAAGCCGCTTTCTGTCGGAAGCAATAAAGCGACAAATTTCGCGCCGAAAAAATTGGCTTCCTTTGTCTAGCAATCAACATGCCGAACCAATCGTGTGTTTGTTTCTCAATTGCAATCCTCCAATTTAATAAAAGCACGTGCATAGCTCCGCCTTCGAATCTTTTGCAGAGAACGGAGGCGGAGTTTAACGGTTAATTGAGCTAGTGTTTTACGCAAGTTGAGTTCCGATTTGCCGAAATTACTCGGCCCTAAGCATTGAAACGACAAATACATTTATCAATGATTTTCCGAGATATACCGATGTGTTCCGATTTCCAAACTTTCTGTACAGTTCCTACAAACTATGGCGGACGTGTTTACAAAATTCCTAAACACATATATCGTAAATAATGGCAGTGTTTTATTGGATTATTTATACTAATTATCAAATACTTTTTTATCTACTATAATATCGGGTTTGTTTAATATAATTAACATGTTAAACAATATAGTTGCGTCACAGACTCGGAAATAAATTTTGATGGGGTCGACATTTTACTGACGCTGATTTTCTTATTGTCTGTAATTTTTACCCGAAATAAATTTTGAGAAGTGCCCATAAAAGGACTGGTACATAATGTGTCACATTGAAAAATATCCCGATCTCTGCAATATATGTGAACCAATCAGTGATTGTACGTACTTGATTTTTATTCGCAACCGTACTCAAACCAGATCGACTTTTTTCTCGTTTCGCTCGTTTTGCAGTGCGGTCAGGAATAAAATATTAAAAAAAAGAGACGATTTTCCGATTTTATTTTTTTTCCCATTTTCCAAAAATTAGGGTCGGCGGTTTTGTAAACCAAGAAATATATAAGTCGTGGCCAAATCCTAGGGTCAATGTCGCACATTGAGGTCAAAGGGCGTTTTCCATCCGTCCAGAAAACTTTTGTGCACAGAAATATATTGGCGGGGGATACCAATTCAACGAATTTGCTTGCTTGTCATGACAATAGGTTAGTGCACCGGCATATTAATGCTTTAAATATGACAACTGATGGTTAATGCATTTCTTACTTCTGAATATGAATTGCTATATCTACAATGCCTCTATTGCAGGCTATCATGCTCACAATCTGAAGTGTTAGAAATAGGTTCCAGTGGTGTTGCACTACACATGGAGACAACGATTAAAGAGCAAAAAAACTAAATTATAATTAGCATACTGACTGTAAATATTAATTGACGACGACTAAAACTTATTTTTCGATATTTGTTCAAAAATGGTCTGATAATACTTAACGTTTTTATTGTTTAAAAAGCTGGAACTTTGATTCGTAGGATACGATTGAGGGCTTAATGCTATTAGTCGTATGCGAATAGTGGTGAACGTAGTTTAAGTTTCGAATGAAAATGCATGTCTTCGGTACAGTCCACCAGATTATTGCCGTCAATGCGAATACAATACTTATCAACAGCGTTTGTTGACATGCCATGACACATAAGGCATGCATCCAACAAATACAATCGAGTTTTAAAATAAATGGGTTTTTGTGAGAATGTTCGCATGTTATGTATCAATTTTTACTAGAGAATTTAGTTACGGTACATTTATGCATCTATAAAGGCTACAGCACCAACATTGGAAACAGTCACATACAAGTAAATACTGATCAAAATAGTATGTACGAATGCGTTAGAATTAAAAACATTTTTCACATTATTGTATTTCTGTGTTCAAAAGATTCGTTACAGATTAAGGGTCAAGTTAGAAAATGGCATTTGCTTTTTCGGCTCGAATTATGAATGGGGATATGTGTAGTATTGCTAAATACATATATGTAATAGAAATGTATTAGAATGAATATTTAGCTTTCATAGCGTCATCCGGTATCAAAGTTATTGGGTGCAGTTCGGTAAAAGTTAAACTATCATTTAAAATATATAAGTTTACAATGTGGCTTCAATGAAGAATTTGGAACCAGTTCCTTATCACTTATTCAAGCCGAATAAGGAACTGGCATTTTCTTACTTGAACATCAATTAAATTGATCCAAAGTTAACCATATGTAAATGAACATCAATATAAATAGGTTGTATATTTAACATACTAATTGCAATACATTTCTACTTAGACTTATGTTATGATAATCCAGTTCCTTATTCAGTTTGAACCAGTTCATTATCCCTTATTCGCACTGAATACGAACGAACGCTTAATTGGCTTCAGGCAGCGTCGGAAGCACGAACGTTTGCTATTAATAATACAGTTTGAATATTATTTTCTATCAAAAAGTATTCCGCAAAGATGTTTCATTAATGAGAAAAAAAGATTTATTTAAAGACACGCGTCATACGAAAATGGGTTTTATGCTATATGCAGCCAGCGCAGCTCATGCCCAGTCTGCGCATTTGCGCAGCTTAATTGGGAGCTGCGCTGTCTGCTTTATATAAATCGAGCAAGGTACAATTTGTAAAAAGGGGTCCTACAAAGATACAAGTTGTGTGTTTGGTGTTAATAAGAAATAAGGAACAGTATTTTGAATAGTTATGAATAAAATTAAGAAAACAATTGTTAGAGGATAGGTTATTAAACTCGGAACTTGTGATGTCATGCATAATATTTAAAGACATTTTTTTACAGAATGTACAGTATCGATTATGAGATGCAAACACGAAACCATAACAAAACATGAACGTCAAAAAGTGGTGATGTTATTTCGAAACGGTGGTGGCTTCTAGACAAAAAAATACATATTTATTTCTTCTTGAACACCAAGTTACTTTTGAAATATATGGAATGTACATGTTACATTTTCCATTATTCAAGTCAAAATACCTTGCCTTCAACACATAGAAAATGATACAGTCCATTTAATGTGGATACAATAAAGCAATATTTCACGATGATATCAATGAGTTGTGAGATTTGAGGACATTTTCTTTTGTTCTCAACAATAGCTCTTTTCAAATTAAAAAATAAAATATTTCTACCTTGGAAAAGCGAAGTTCATTTTAAAATTTAAATAAGTTAACACAATTAAAATCAAAATTTTGTGTTGTATATGGGCACGTTTAGTTAATGTGTCCATGTTCAATGTTGTTGTTTTTTGTATTTAACGGTGTAAACTCAACCGAAAACACAGTCTAATCAAATATTATATAAATATATGAAGTATTTGGCAATATTTGGCATTTAACATTTTAGTTTTAAAAAATGACTTTTTTGTATGCATTCATAAATCTTTGTAGATCAATATACCAATAGCAGTGTATTTCACATAGCATGCAGCAGACAAGTATGCATCATATTTAGTTTGGGCTTTAGTGGCTCACTAGACTCTCCCATTCAATCGTTTTATGTGATTCCATGTGTTGCTTGTATTATCAGGAAACTTGTTAACTGTTTGTGTTCTTAAAATCAACACCGAAAACCTGTTCAATGTGTTAACCTGTATTGTTTAAATTATTACTCCAAGGGCGTTGTTTGTTACTTCAGGTATCTGTATGGCAACCGGTTACGCAACATTTCTCGGAAGTGGTTCAAAGGCTTGACTCAACTACACACACTGTGAGTTACAATATACACATTATTTGCCTTGAAATACAAACCATCCAGCTGTAAATGTATACATGTGTTAGTCTGTTGTCTGCTTAATTTTATAGATCAGTTTTTGTTGTTGTTGTTTATTTGCTTCATGATTACCCTCTAGACAGCTTGATTAAGTTCACTTTCTGGTAAAAATGCTGTTTAAAATGAAACGCTTAAATATTCTGACTGTTGCTCTTGTGGCTTTTGAATACAGACACATGGTATTCTTTGCTATATAAAGAAATACTTAATCAAAGACTAAAAATAAGTTAAATTTTCCATATTAAACTCAATAGAAAACAACAAAATGGTTTGTTTTGATCATTTTCAAAATAATTGTTTTTTTTTTTTTAATATGTTTGAATTTTTATAATTATCTATCTCTCAGTCTCGTCAGGAGATACCTTGTGAGACCGTGAAACCTTGCGTGATTTATAGAGGATAGCCCAGCTCCTAAATAGACTGAGCAATTGCGCAGACTGGAATTAAGCTTTGCTGGTCGAAACGCAATAAGACCATTTTCGCATGACGCTTCTTTGAAAGTGTGATTTGAATATGTCCAAAGAAATCTGCGCGTTAATCAAATATTAAAATACCGTATATTTCGATGTTGAAAAAAAAATACTCTTAAATAATCATGTGAGGACACATATGATGTTATATTCCTTTGTTTAATTTTATTAACGAACATGTTCGTGTAGTTTGAATATACGTGCACTACATAACACACATGTCATATGGTGAATATATGACTAACAAGTGAAAAAACCTTTGTTTTTAATTTAATTATTTAAAAAGGTAATATTCTAATTTTATTTCAAAGTCAGGATATATGTCGAATATCTTTTTGTATCGATACTTCTTGTTTAAACTAAGCTTCATTTTAGTAATCATAAGTGGAGTTTGTGTGAATTCTGTAATAATTATGAGAAATAGTAAGTCAATGACAATTTCCTTCTTGATGTTTTTGCAAAATCTCACCACTGTAGACAATTAAAAGTAAATTAAATTGACGTTTGAATTTTTCTCGGCCGTTCGATTGATCTACGTTAAAAAGTCGAACTTCATGCCCTTTGACTGTATGTCAAACACTTTGAAAGAGCAAAAAACTGAAGTGCCGATAGCGCTTTGATTAAACTATTGTGAACAAAACGACATGATAAGTTTACCGGAGGTAATACAATCTGCGTTTTTGAAGTACGTATTTTGTCTCTGAGCTTGGAGACAACGATGAAAACAGGATAACATTTAAATGAAATACTTGTATGAGTTAATTGCGATGTGTCTGCATGCATTCGATATCTTATCGCCATGACGGCAGTAATATGAATACAAATTTTTCAATCAATCCATTCAATAAACGGACTATTTTAGAATTCCTTGCTGGTCTATTATAAGCCGGTAAGCTACCATTTCATTCGCCTTTGTGTTTTTGTCAGAAAAGATCTTATGGTTTGGTTATTTCCGCCATTCACAATACACATAATGGAGTCGAACAATAAAACTGGTGTGTGTAATTTTTTTTCGACGAACACGAGAAAATGCCCCTTTACTATTTAACAAATATCTAACATCGAATTATTAAAGAAATAATTCGTGTTCGTTAAAGTTTGTTGTCGAATAACCCACGGCCGGAATTTAAGATGCGCAGGAATCACGAGTGCGAAGCACGAGTGATTTGAAACCACGCATCTAAACTTCCGGCCGTGGGTTATTCGACAACAAACTATACCGTACGAATTATTTCGATTTTAACGCGGTTTTCACTTAAGATTTATACAATGTATCTTATTTTTCTTGTGTAGTCTTTTATGTTTAGTTCCGCCCATTTAATAACATTCGACTGTTCTGTCGATCAGATCTCGGCCCTCAATAACATTCTTTCATAAAATACCGGATTATGACGCTGGCGGAAAATGTATCGGCATGTTTTGTTAAGTTACAACGGATGCTTTCAGTGTATAAGCTCCGTCCATAATTATTGCAGAATAACCCATAGACGATTTTCTTCTTTGTTTATATGAAATTTTGCACGTGCCGTGTTAGAGTAATGATTTGACTGGCATTTGGGTAACGCGACAACTTGAATAGAAAATGTTATTGACAATGGTCAAAATGAAATCAAATAAAAACATCTATGAACATTTCTAACATATTTTTTTTTAATATTTCTGGTATAATACAAATGGGAATTCAAACAAGCAAAGTAGCACCGCTGACTAAAATTT